>NC_090989.1:240433084-240736114 GCF_041146395.1 Eulemur rufifrons
TTTTTTTTTCCTGCCTACAATATTTAAGTAGAAGTGAAATGAAAATGTACTCTTGAAGGTCACCAGAAGTTTCTAACTACCAAATACCCTGAAATACCTATGTGTATGTATGTATCTTTGTACATCTTTGAAACAGGGGTCTCACAGATCCATTCCAGTAGGATTAATATTAGCACCACCTGGGAACCAGCTAGCTAGAACTGCAGAATCTCATGCCCCTCCCAAAACCTACTAAATCAGAAACTCTGGGAATGGATCCGGCAATCTATATCTTGACAAGCCTTCCAGGCAATACTGATGGCTGCAAGTTTGAGAACTGCTGCCCTAAAATGTCCCTGCCTGTGGGTGCACAGGTTGCCTGAGGGGAATCAGCCTGCCACTCTGGATCGTGCCCCACAACTGCAACCCCTCTTCTATGTGCTAGGGAAAGGCTTTGCATTGACGGGGCACTTTTTATTAAAGGTTTTTCACATTTTATCATCTAATTTCTGCATATAAGAGTCTACCTGTTAGGCAAAGAAAAGCCAAATAGGTTTATTATCCCCATCTGGCAATTATATAAATGTGAAAACAGTAATGGGAGGTTAAGTGGCTTTCTTAAAATTGTAGTTAGGAAAGTGTCTGGTTTCCTGATATAAATCATAGCCTTTTCTTTCTTTGTGTTTATTTACTTTTTATTTTTTTGAGACAGTGTCTCACACGGTTGCCCCAGCTAGAGTGCAGTGGCGTTATAATAGCTCACTGAAACCTCCAACTCCTGGGCTCAAGCCATCCTCCTGCCTCAGCCTCCCGAGTAGCTGGGACTACAGGTGCCACTATGCCCAGCTAATATTTTCTATTTTTAGTAGAGATAGGGTCTCACTCTTGCTCAGGCTGGTCTTGAACTCCTGACCTCAAGCAATCCTCCCGCCTTGGCCTCCCAAAGTGCTAGGATTACAGGCATGAGCCACCATGCCCGGCCTCTTTCTGGGTTTTAGAAATAGCATTTTTTTTTCCTACTTGTAAAAGTCTAATATATTAGTTAAAGAAAAGCTGTAAAATACAGAAAAAGACTTTAGAAGAAAGTAAAAAATTACCCAGAATTCCACTGCCGTTATTATTAATATGTATTTCCATTCAGTCTTTTTGTTGTGGTGGTGGTTTTAATGCACAAGCACATGTGTGGCAGGTGCAGTCCTCTTCGATTACAGGACACACTACTGTCGGATGAGTGGCTCCCTTGTTCTCAGAGCCTGTGGCAACTTTCTAGTGGAACCATAAATGAGAAATTTAAATAATTATTTTATTTATCTTTTGTTCATCAAAGTCCTAAGTAACTCCAAAAGTAGATGCAAAATCTAAATGAAATGAAACCAGCATTGCTGATTTTTCTAGTAGCCGTGACAGACAGGGGAAATTGCTAACCCTGATGTGAAAATATGCAATATCTCTATGTTACAATATTAAGGGTGCCTGAGGCAACTTCTACTGCAGATAGCGTGTGTAGGCTCCCTGAGACTAACTAAATAGCATTCAATAAAAAACTCTATTACCATAATAGTTTAGTGTGTCAATAAAATTGATACTGCTTCTACAATAGGGAAAAATATAAAATATACCCAAGGGCAAACAATAAGAAGCTTTTAATTTTTATTTATTGACCCATGGAATTATTTTTTCCCGATTCTGGCGTTATTGTAAAATCCAGTATTCCCTTCCTCACTTCTTTAACTCAAAAAACTAAGGCCAAAAAGCCTAAAGAAAATTCATGGGAAGGCCAAACGAAGTGCTATTTCTGACAAATAACATTTCAACAATAAAATCAATAGTTTTATTTCAGAGCAGTGTTTATAGGGGAAGAAAGCCTACTAGCAAGAACAATTCCATTTGCCGAGTGTCTATCCAGTGCCAGTACTGTCTTGGTGCTCTCCAATCACTACAATCTCTTTTTAAAATGATGAAATATTTTAATAGTTCAAAATGGTATAGGGATGGATATAATAACTAACCTGACATTCAAATTTTAATATTTCTCCATGTTCACACTTATTTGAAAGAAATACAATATTACAGATACATTTGAAGCCCCTGTGTTCCCTCCCCATCCCAGTCTCCTCTCTCTCTTTCTTCACCACCCTGAATTTGATGCTTATCATGCCCATGAAATTTTTATACCTGCACTTTCTCTCTCCTATTTTATATATATAAACATATGTATATATGTGTAAAGCATTTCTATAAAAGGTTTCATAATATACATATGCAATTTGCTTTTCTTGTTCTGTTACATTATTCAAGTTGATACTCCTTAAGCCTCAGTCTCTTCATCTGTAAAACAGGGATAATAACCCTACCTATAAAAGGACTAATACTGGTAAAGTGCTTAGCACCGTGTCTAGCATGTAAGAGGCATTTGATAGAAATTAATTACAAATTTGTTATTATCTGACATATCACACTGCCTTTCAAGAGATTAGCCAAGACACATTCTTCTTGTCTTATCTGGAAATTAACTTTTACTGTGATGGTCTTAACTCATGTATTTCTGCCTGCTCCATGTGACACAGGGACAGATCAAACGTGTGTGTGTCGTCATAGACGGCTGGAACACACTGCGATGGCTCAGACAGGCACATGCACACACCACACACACAGAGGCTGACTATGTACTAGGGTCTGACTGGAGCTGCTCTGTATTATTAATCCATTTCACCTGCACAACTCTAAGAGGTGGCCATTTTACGTCTGAGGAAACTGAGGCACAAAGAGGTTAAGACATTGCTGGAGATCACAGAGTTAGTGAGCGGTGCCACAGCAGGGTGCTCACGGCAAGCAGTCTTGTCCCTGATCCGCTGCTCGGGGCTCACACTCGGTCCCTGACCCCTTGGCCTACAGATTTCTCCATTTTCTGGTTTTGCAAAATCTGCAAGTTCAAAAAGGGATATGCAATAGTGACTATCATGTGTTATTTACCAAAAATAAACACCCAAAGCCATTTGCATTGGACAGTGGCTCACACCCAGCTCAACGGAAGCAGATAGAAAGATACTACCCTGGGAGAAGAGAGACGTGATTTCAGTTGCTGGAGTCCCACCCATACTCACAAGCAAGCAGGCACATTTCCCTTTTTACCATGAGACTGGTTTCTTTAACAAAATAAAATAATAATTTTAAAAAAACCCACTAATCCTTTCCCTCTGAAATTACAGCAAGAAATGACACAAGAATTTTTAAGCCTGGCTTTCTGTTGATGTAATGGGGTAAGTGGTGAAAAAAACTGTTGAGTCACCTTTGTGAGCGTGTTTAATTAAACTTCTGTGTAGTCACAGCCGAGCGGTAGGATTTTGCAGGATGAATGTCAGATGTGGCTGATTAGTGTTAAAATTATCATCTTTGTAATTTAACCTGGTAATAAATTTTCAGCAACATTGGTCAGCCCCTTTATCTAGGTAGTCCAGGCCCAGTTGTTTCTGGTTGTCCTTTTTTGAATTTTGTTTTTTAACAACACAGCTCAAGACATCCTCCCTGCTTCCTGATAGCCCCGGCCTGAGGGGAGCAATAAGCATCCCTAGGTGTGGAAGGAAGGGTGAGTCACAGGCACAGGTCAACCACAGAGGAGGGTGACAAGCAGCCTTCTCCATTTCAAATGGAGAGAGCAGAGGAGGAAGTGGGTTTGTGTTAAGTCAGAAACAACAAGAACTCCTCCTATCTCCAACACGGTGCTGTACCAGATTGTGTAATCCACTTCTCTCTAGAGACCTTGAGGTGCAGGATGAGACACATCTGATCAGCACAACCGGCTTCCAGAGCTATTTCCGGAAGCCATCAATAGGCCCCTGAGATTCTCATGAGTCAGCAAAACCGACGTGGCTATTCCAGATACTGACCCAAGTCACCTCTCTTCCTTGCTTTCAGCTCAGGTTGCTTAAGGGAGAAAGGTTAAAATAAACAACAAAAAGGTACACAATCCAGACCCCATGAATCCTCAGCAAAACACAGGTATTCACTAACTCTTTTTAAAAGAGATAAAGAAATAGCACGTTTCATTTCTTTTGTATTGTCTTCCTGTCTGAATACCATTGAACTAACCAGGATCTTTTTGGTTACATTTTTATATTTGGTTGGGTGTCTACTTTTTAAAGGTGTGTGTGTATGTTCAAAGGATAAAACAAAGGCCACCAGAGACTAGAAAAAACAAAACAAAAAAGCAACAAAGCTGAGTTTACTGCTTGTGGCATAAAGGAGAGCCAGACCCACATCACTCAAGAAACAAGTCCAGCTTGTCTCTCTGCGCTAAAGACAAAGGGGTCGTTTATTTCTTGTTAGAAGAGATTCTAGGCAGTACAGGAAATGTCCCAGGTAGATTAGTTCAGGGGCAGCCAGGTTCAGAAAATAAAAATTCAAGATGCTCAGCTAAATTTGCATTGCAGATAAAAAAATGAATCTTTTTTTAGAATATGTCCCAAATATTGCATGGGATAAACTTATACTAGAAAATGATTCATTGTTTACTAAGAAATAAAACTTATCTGGCATTCTCTATTTTATCTAATTAGGTGGGGCTTTGTGGGGCTTGGAGTCATGCAGTAGCAGCTAGTCCACGTGCCCACAATGAACACTTGGTAACATTTTTCTTTAACAGTGTAAAATAAATGTTGCATTGCAGTGCATTCTGCTCAAGGGACCATAAACCAAATTCTCCCATCAGGAATCACACTTTGTGATCAATTCCAATGGAATATACCAAGTTGGAGAGCAAAGTACATGGCTGTTAGACCCTCCAGGAGCTCAAGCTGAGGCAAGAAGAACTGCAGTTACCCACGCCTCCCAGGCCAGGACAATAAGTTGTTGGGTGCTGCTGCGGTAGACAGGTGTCAGAGGTGGATCAAAGAGAAGGAGTCTTTGAAGATCACTCTGATTTTTAGCTTGTGAAGCTAGTTGGAGGGTAACATTTTAACTGACGTCCAGAATACAGGAAGATTTACTGGGAAGACCAGAAAGGTCTAGGGACACTGCAGTCTCTCTCTGTCCTCCCCAGATACCTAAGGGAGGCTTCTACCCAAACATCCTCCACTTATATATCCCATAGCTTTCAAACTCAACATGCTCAACACTTAATTCATTCTCTTCTTCCCCAAACCCATTTGTCCTGCTATAATTCCTACCTCAACGACAGACAGCACGCCAAGCCTCCAACAGCTCCAGGTTGAACGCCTCCTGGTCATCCTCAGATACCACTGCTCCCTCACCCTGCAGCCCATCAGAGGCCAGTGCCTTTTGGGCTGTGTATCCCTTAGTACAAGTTGTCATCATCTCTAACCTCAACAACAGCAAGAGGGCCTGAACCAAGCTCCACCCCGACCCAGCCATTTCCTCTGCTGCTCTACTCTTTTCATTGCTATATCAGATATCTTACTAAAATGCAGTTTTGAGAATATTTCTCTTAAGTGGTTTTTCATGTCGAGAGCATGAAATCCAAATTGTCTCCAGATAGGCACACAGGTCCTTCAAGTTCTGGCATTGGTCTCTGTTTCCAGCCTCGCGACCATCACTTTTCCCCCAACAACAGATGGTGCCAAGCTACTGGCCATCTGATGCTCTTCCACATCAAGATAACTTCGCACAGATGGTCCCTTTACCTGGAATGTCCTCCGTCTATCCTGCTTTTGTCTGGCAAGCTCATTCTTCAAGACCCTCCTCAAGTGTTAGACTGGCTTCTGGTGAGCCTGCTTCCTTCCCCACTGCAGACTTAGTGGCTCCCTAGTTCGTGTGCCCAGAGCACGCTGCCCCTGCCCTCACAATGGCGCTCACCACTTTGCACTGAGTGTATTAGTTACACGCTTGCCTTCTCCACAGAATTATGGGCTTGGGGCAAGGACTATGCTTTATTCACTTTGGATCCCAATGACATCACACAAAACACTGACTGTAATAATCAGAGTGGTAAAAATGATTATAATGAACACTGTGTCCTGGGCAATTTTTTAGGGATCTTTATCCATCTTAACCTTTAAGCCCCACAACAATCCTATGTGGTTAGGACTAATATATCTCGATTTGATAGAAGAAGAAACTGAGGCAAAGATGTGAAGGGCTGGCCAAAATATAATACTACAGCTAGAAAACTAGTGGATTCTAACTCAGCTACAAAGTGGAGGCACCTGAGAAACTTTTTAAAATTACTGATGCTGAGGCCCACTCAAGAACCACTGAAGCAGAACCTTCAGTGGGCAGGAACTTGGAGGATCTTGTTAAAACTTCCCCAGTGATTTTAATGTGTAGGCAGCATTGAGAACCACTGCTCCACTTGCTTCACCCTAAGAAACGTCAACCGATGCTGTGGGGAGAGGAGGGAAGCCAAAGAACTTTGCGGGGAAAAGGGACCCAGACACTGGCAGCCAAGAGTTGCATAGCTTTGCATCCATGGCCCTGAATGTCTCATTAAGCATGGGACTCTTGTAGATGAGCAGAGTGCCAGGACTCCTGCCATGCCACTATGCTCCCTTCCTAAATATTGCAGATAAGACCTGGTTCTTTCCTTAGCACACACATGGCATGAGGATCAGGCGTGGGAAGGGTGGTGGAGCTGGCTATCTTCCAACCGGCAGTTGGAAAGGAGATAGAACCTCTACTTCCTGGTAAAGAGATGAATTAGACATTTCTGAGCACAGGCACTATGACTCCACTTAATCTTTTCCAAAGACAGAACGTGTCCTCCTCTCTGTGCACCAGCTGTTTCTCTGCAAAGAAATCATTCCCTTCCCCAAATTAGAATGTATAACACAGTAACCACTTTCCATGTAGTCAGAAAGTTGTCAAATGGCAGAATCTGACCTTAAAAATGTTCATTTGATGAGTGCCTGACAGGTTATGTGACATCAGTACTAGCTGCTTGCAGGGAAGAAATAAGAACTGAAACTAGAGAGGCTGGGTGCACAAAGAATGAGGACTTGATCCAGGATGGGGATAAAAAGAAAGGGGGGTTTTCTTGGCAGGTATAAATACCTAGGAAAGAGTGAGTTACTGTATATCTGATGAACAGGAATCACACGTGGGACAACGGGGATTCATGAAGTGATGGAGAGATCAATTCTGATCTGGAAACTGAGTGGTTACAGCTGGATCCCAATGAGATAAGACAAGGATTCTCTTTGATTGGGAAAAAGAAGATGCTGTCTCTTCAAGGGTTAAATCTGTCTAAGTGATCACCATGGTGAATGAAGATTGTGCAGTCTTACAACTCTGGGAGTTGGATCCTGGCTCAGTCCCTGTGAGTCCATCACTTTGGGCAAGCTCCCTAAACTCACTGAGCCTCAGTTTCCTCATATATAAAAGTCTCAATAAAAACTTACCTCATATGGTTGTGGGGAGGAAGAAATAAGGAATTTACATCAATAGTAATAGCTAACACCTATAGAGAACACTTATAGAGGATGTGTGTGTGTGTGTGTGTGTGTGTGTGTAATCAATTCATTATATCCCCACAACAACCCTAAGCAGGTATTATTACCATGCCCATTTTACAGATGAGAAAACTGAGTAATGGAGAAATTGGATGACTTCTCCAAGGTCATACAGATAATGTGGCCAAGTGAGATTCTGAACCAAGACTATCTAGTACTAGCATCTAGGTTCCTAACTGCTCTACTGTGCTCAAAATTCCCTATATGGATTAGCAGACAAAGTGTAGATGCAAGAAAAATGGAAAGGCCAAAATCTTTAAGTTACAGTTTTCAAAGGAGTCTCCTGATCCCTCGGGTGCCAGGAGTGAGATTTAGACCTAGATTCACCTCTTATCACATTCTTCCCTTTGCTTTGCATACTCTGGCTGGATAGAGAAGAGCCTTATATGAAGACACAAAAGGCACCTTTTGAAGCCCTCAGACCAATGGTGGGTTCCCTGACTCAGCAGGCAGAGAGGACGGGACACGAAGCTGAATCATTTCTCCTCTGACCACATCTCTCTGCTCAACTGGTCTCCACAAGGCAGCTCACCTGATTTCTCAGATTCAGAGTCCCAGCATTTTTGAAACCCTGAATTTTATCTGAGTTGACAATCAATAAAGCTTTTAAGAATAGAGATAGCTCTTATTCTGGAGAGTTCTAAGTGTTGGTGCACAGAGGTAAGAATGCAAAGAAAAAAAATTTGTAGCCTTAAGCTATTAACATCCCCAAATAGTTTGTCCATTTTCATACAGTTAGGTGCTTATCAAGTCAGAGTGGCACAAAACCAATCTTTATTTTTAAAACAGTGTCTTCTTTTAATATTGTGTTTACCTCTCTTTTTTAAGGAATGAATTAAATTGCATTGCTGAACTTCCAAGTTTCAAGTATACTTCCTTGCTTCAGTATTTTCTTTTTTTCCACAAAGCACAGTGTTTGCCTACTCAGCCACCTCTTTACAATAAGTTATTCCTTCAAAACTGCTGTCCCACCAAAGGCATGTACTAGTGAGGAAATCAAGCCAAGGACCGGATGGGCATCCTATGTCATCTGGATGTGTATTGGATGGGGAGAGCAAATCAGTCTCCCCAGATTTCTGTCTGTCACATGAAGTGGCAGGAGATGGAATGTAAAAGCACTCCTGGCTCCAACAATCAGCATCTGCCAGCATTTCCTTCCACCTGCATCCACCACTGAGATTTTTGGAGAGAACCAAGCGTCTTCCTAGTAGCAAAGGCATGAAAATGATGAATCAAATCACATATTTGAACATGCATGCAAGAAATCACACTTTGAAAAACTAAATAAGGGAAAAACTAGAGCTTCCATCCTTGCCCACAACATTAACAATTTAAACTACATTATGGAGGTCAAAAAGCTCACTGCTCAGCTTTCAACCAGGCAAGCCACAGAAGCAATTCCTCAGCGATTCTGAAAAAGGGGCCACACCCTCAGGGGCAGCGTGGGAGAGAAGATCCGCTGCAGTCACAGGCTCTGCGTCACTCCCTGCCTTCCCAGGTTTACAGGCTACTCCTTTAAGAGTCAGCTGCTTCTTGAAGCCATCCCTGTAAATGCTCTTTCCCTGACTAGGCTGAGTTAGGTAATGAAGAGGACCATGAAGAACACAGGACTTGGAGTGTGACAAATCCGAGGAGAGCCTGGTCAGCCCTATTTCTCACTGTGAGACTTTGGGCACTTCCACCTTTGAACTTTGAACTCCCCCTCAGTGCCCCGGGTACTGGGGGCACAGCACCCATTGCATCATCCTTCTGGCATGCCTTCCTGAACTGCAGAGGCTGGGAAACCTAACAGTGACACTTCCCAGACTGCCTTGCAGCTGGGGTGCAGGTATTATTTAGGTTTAGCCCATTAGATACTCGTAAGCTGGATTTAGAAGGTGAAAGTCAGGGTGAAGGCTGTGCTTCTGCTCTTTCTCCTGGAAATCACGGGGAGAAATGTTTTGAAAATTAACCTGTGGTGTTGAGTAAGTAGGATCACAAGCACTGAGAAGCAGGGTGGTTTGTTCCAGAATGCAATTGTTCCGGTGGCGGCTTCCTGATTCCTTGCCTTCCTGACTGACGCAGAAGCAGCAGTTTTTCAGGCAGGCTGGCTTCAGTGTGGTCAGAGAATCATTCCTGGAGACTCAGCCTGACCCTCCAGCCTTCCCACAGATTTCGTGAGCACCCAGTTCCTACGTTAAAACTGCTCTCTCTTTAAAATCATAAAGTGGTTTCTATTTTCTGCAAGTGAGCCCAGACTGATAGACCTCTCCATCCTTCCGAGTAGGCACAAGGACTAAAAGACTAGTGGGAGGCAGAGAGCACAGCAGTTAAGAACATAAGCTCTGAGCTCAGATGGCCTGGGCTTAAATCCTGCTCCTGCCTCTTGCTTGCTTTGCGACTGTGGGCAACTTCCTTAATCTCTAGTTTTTACAGGCTGGGGTTATTATAGGATTACACGAGGTAACGCGTGTAGAATCCTTGCCCTAGTACTTGTCCCTAGTAGGAGTTCAGTAAACGGTAGTTTCTTCTCGCCCTGAGTTCCCATAGGACCCGCTGTACACGTCTATGGCAGCACTTGTCACATTGTATTGAAGAGTCCTCTGTGAGCACAAACCCCGGGGACTGCCTGTAATATGTGAATAGAAAGTAGAAAACTCATCGAAATTTCAATCGAGGTGACTCAGAACTAACCTTAAAGAAGGAGAACTGAAAAATGATTGTAATTTATTCAGTCACAACATAGTTGTCTCTGTTGTACTCTGTTGTGGAAACACAGTGTGAAACAGGTGGTCGGGTGGGGCAGAATGGCAGAGGAGGGAGCATGGCAAGAGGAGGGTTGGCCCGGCCTGTCCAAGGGCACTCAAGGGCAGAGGAAACCTTGGCTGAGCAAGTGCTCCTGTCTCCTCAGTAAGGTCTCTCTGCTGTGGGTGAGAGTCTGTCGAGCTATTTTAACAAAGTAACCCTTCTTAAGTCCGTGGTGATACCATAATCTGGCTCGTCATCTTGTCATCTATACGGAGCCAACGTGCTGGTCAGACCCGTCAACTTGACAGTTTAATTCCTTACTGTAAATTAATAGATCGTCACTCTGATCATTATCATTTTATTTGCTTACAGGCAGATAAGGGACTGATTTGAGCTTTCCATTTGGTTTTAGCGATGTAGCTCTCATTGTATTATAATGGCTCTAATTGGTTTTGTATTAATACATCGTAGTCATAATGAGCTTGGTTAATACAAGGCCACATCCGAGAGACAACAGAGACAACCCTTCGCAGTGAACCATCATAATCAGGTCTGAGATTCCACTGGGATGGCAGCCAGGCTCCTGACCATGGCGAAGTCACCAAGTTACCTGTTACCTGCTACCTGCTTCAAGTGCCCTGTGTGGCCAGCAGTAACCTTCAGACTTGAGCATCCAAACTGTCTACAATGATCTGCTTTCATGTCTGTGAACCCCCAATATGCACTGAGCGTTCCTAAAATCAGACTTTACCTCCAAATGCCCAAGTGAGTGCCAGGCAAATACATCGTTGAAATATAATAAATATTTGATGAATAACTCCAGAAACAAATACATGTGTCCTTTTACAGAGAAGTTTTTTTTTTTAAAGCTATAGAAACAAAGGAAAAGAAAATAATTCCAAAGAGACTCTAAGAAGACAAGAATCATAGGCTTAAATATTCTATGGTGATTCTTCGAAAACACTGCCAGCTTAGCTATTGATATTCTAACATTTTTAGATAGCTTTTTATATAATGTTGTTATAATGAGTGTATTAGTTTTCTATTGCTGCTGTAACCAATTACCACAAACTTTGAGGCTTAAGACAATATCCATTTATTGTTTCAGTTTCTGTATGTCAGAAGTCTGGGCACAGCATGGCTCAGCTGGGCTCTCTGCTTGGACAATCATGTTATTACATGACAACTAATTCATCCTTGGGAGGCACTAAAGATTATCCTAAAGTTCCAGATCATTCTGGAACTAAAAAACCCAATTTTATCTGGTTCCATTTAGACTAGACTCTTCAAAAGAAGTCTTGACTTAAGTATGTTAACTTCATTCAGAAAAAAAAACATGTTTCTATCATCTTCCTAGATAATGCTCAAGTTTAGGGAAAACTTTAGGGGGAGAGAGGATGGCAGCAAAAATATATAAAACTAGAGTTTGGAATCTATGCCCCCAGGCTTCTCCTGAAGCTTCTTAAAAACAGAAACGCCTATCTCAAAATTCTAGAGTCCATTCATTCCATTTTTCAACCCACAATTGAAACAACTGACTGGCCAGATAATGACAGATTACAAATTCCTTGAAGGCATGGCTGTGTCTCACTTGTCTTTGTACCCCAAGAGCTGAGCATAGAGTTTGTTGTGTTTGATAAATTTGAGGGCTTTGAGTGAAACTAAACATGGCAGCAAAACACATGGCTGTATAAAAACAATTATCAACAATTAGAAAATTTCACTGATTCCTAAGTTTAATAGCAAAGAAGACAAAATATTGTAAAGCAATTTCTTTTATTTTGTTTCCTTTTTTCCTTCTCCTCCTCCTCCTTGCTTTAAATAATGTTCACCTAAAATTCTAGAAGGTTATTTTTTCTTTGTTAGCAAATAGATCCTTGACAGTTAAAAAATAGCTTGAGGGAAAGGCCAGGCCCAGAATTGAAATAAAGAAACATCTAAAAATACCCCAATGAGACAATGGGATTTCCCAGTCTTTTAAAATCACATACTATCCAGTAAAACTCTTCGCTAAGATCTAGACATGCCACTATGGTTTGGATATGGTTTGTTGGTCTCCACCAAAACTTATGTGGAAATTTGATCCCCAGTATGGGGCTGTTGGAAGGTGGAGCCTGGCGCATCCCTCACGAATGGCTTGGGGCCATCCTTGCAGTAGTGAGTTCTCACTCTGGCGAGACTGGATTAGTTCTCTCCAGAATGGATTAGTTCTCTCAAGAGTGGGTTGTTGTAAAGCCAGGATGCCCCTCAGGGTTTTCCTCTTCACACACATCTTCTTCTCCTTTGACCTTCTCTGCCATATTATGATGCAGCATGAAAGTTCTCCCCAGAAACCAGGGCCTTGACCTTAAATTTCCCAGCCTGCAGAACCATGAGTTAAATAAATATCTCTTATTCACAAATTACCCAGTTTCAGGTATTCTGTTATAGCAACACAAAATGGACTAAGACAGACACCAACAGAGATTTCACCACTGAGTCTATGTTAGGAAAATTTTCATATCAAACAAGAAGAACCAGTATATACAACATGAAAGAAAATAATCTGTGACCTGCCAATAGCCGTGAAGCCCAGCTTTTTGCCTGAACTAAGTTGGTGAAGAAGACAGACACAAGCAGGACTCATCGACTCCAGTTTCCCATCCTATCACTCTTTGCTTGTCCACATGAATAGGACCTCAGCTCTTCTCTGGAAAAGGGAGGGAGGAACAAGCTGTTCATAGGTTCAGAAAGTGATACCATACTTTGTAATAGAGACAATTCTATATGGAATTCTGACCTTTCCTCATTTGTTTCCATTAGGTCTTTAACTAAAAAACAAACATAAAAGAATATAACATTATTTGGAAAATAAATTCTCCTTGGAAAGGAAAGAGAGATCATGGTTTCTTTCTGTGGGCCCAAGGAACCAGAAAGTCCCATGGGAGTAGGGTATATCTTAAAGGTTGTTCAATGGGGTTGGGTTGTGCCAGTGTGAGGGCCCAAGAAGAATAAAGAACCTCATCAGGTTTGGTTTGTTCTTAATAAGGAAGGCGATTCCTTCTAAACAATACTAAATCCAATAATAAAGAAATCAATTAAGAAAGTTATTTCACTCCCTGCTTATCACTGCTGTCAATAATTCCTGCTAATCAGACAAGTTGGAGCTAAAACACATTCTCTTGTTGTGCTAAGGTAAAGACATCCATTCTCCTTGACTCAATAGCTTAGCCCATACTGCAATGCACCTTTCCTCTCAGGCTTCTGGGATAAACTGCCAAAAGTGCTTGCATAGCTCTTTTGCGTCAAGATTGCAGAACAATCAGTATGCAGCCTATTGATTTATGTGAAGACACTCAACTTGCCAAGCAAAGAGAAATAAAGTACAATTAGCTTACTTTGTGATCCTGCTGTTTACACAGAAGATCAAACAAAAGACAACTACAAGCTGGTGCCTAGACCTGGAATATAAAACATAATGCTACTATTTAGTTTCTGATTCTTACCATGTCCGCCATATGGTAGCAAGTTGGCATAACCTAAATACCAGAGGACTTTGTTTTGAATTTCCACAACCATATCTGGTTTCTCAGTGCAGTTGTCCAGCTCATCAACAGATGGTGCCCGGCACTTTACCCATCAAATGCTATGATCTCCATAACCATTTAATAATGGGATTGGACCAGATAAGATCAGGGAGCAGATTTACATTCTGCACAGAGATTCTGCCAGCTTTTCATCTGCAAAGTGAATTTATGGATCGAAGCTTGTGAAATTATCCCATAAAACTAGAGCTATAATATAAGCAATATTCTTGAGTCAGTTCACAAGAACAAAGTGTTTGGAGGAAAATGGCAGCACTGCAGCCATATGGACACTTTCACTTCCATGATAAAAAATTGGAAATGTAGAAACAGATTACTTAAAATCAATTGCTGTATCCTTTTAAGTAAAGAATTCTCTGGTTAACCTTATCTTGGTTTTGACTCAATCATTCATTCAATAATTATTTACTGAGCATCTGTTATTTGCCAGACACTCTTTTAGGCATTAGGGATTCATATAGGAACAAAACAAATTCCTGCCTGAATGAAGCTCAGGCTTCACAGACTTCTATGTTTCTACGATAAACCATGTACTGGCATAACTGGGGCTCCTGAGGGAGTGAGAAAGCCACATTTTAGGTGCATGAAACTGCATATAAATGCCCTGCTATATCCTGTTGTAAAATAATAATAATAATAATAGTATGGTCTTTTTAAATAAAATAGGCTAATGTTTATCATTCTGCTTCGTCACTTCTCAAGCAGTACAGGTTTTTGTAATTCCATCTGAGCCACATAACTTTATTTTGCTGAATGTCAATGTGATCGACAGATGATTTTTATTATTCATCAAAGCATTTTTTCAATCAGATTTTAGAATCTGTTGCTTCCTATGTTACTGGGAAAATAGAAACAAAAAGACAACTTCCACATGTTTCGCCAACACACTCATGCATTACCTGCAGCTGTGCAGTTTCCTGGCTTCCCTCCTTACCCTGTGCTGCCCTTCCCTCCTGTGCAGGACCCGGCTCCTTCCCCCTTACTCAAGGACATGGCCCCAGCTACTCTGCCCTCTCTCTTACGCATTACCAAATCTTCCCTCTGCTGTGTTATTCCCATTACCATACAAATGTGTTAATATTTTTCCCACTTAAAAAAAAAAAAAAAACTCTCGACCCTTGTCTTAGTCCATTTTCTCTTGCTTATAACACAATATCTGAAAGTGGATAATTTATAAAGAAAAGGAATTTCTTTCTCACAGTTATGGAGGCTAGAAGTCCAAGGTGAAGTGGGTGCATCTGGTGAGGGCCTTCTTGCTGGTGTGGACTCTCTGCAGAATCCCAGCGTGACACAGGGCAACACATGGTGAGGGGACTGAGCGTGCTAGGTCAGGTTTCTCTTCCACTTCTTATAAAGCCACCAGTTCCATTTCCAAGACAACCCACTAATCCATTAACCCATCAGTCAATTAATCTGTGAGTAGATTAATCCATTGATGAGGGCAGAGCTCTTATGACTCAATCACCTCTTAAAGGCCCCACCTCTCAATACTGTCACATCGAGGATTTTAAGTTTCAACATGCGATTTGGAGGGGCAAACATTCAAACCATAGCAACCCTAGATTTTCCAGCTTCCACACCATTTGTTTTGTTCTCCTTTACAAATATCTCTAATTCCCATTTTTTCATTTCTTGAACCCAGTTCACCAGGTTTTCATTCCATTACTCCTCCAGAACTGCTCTTGCCAAGTCACCAATGACCTCCTCATTGCTAAAGCCAGTGTTCAATCCTCTGTCCTTACCCTAGTTGGTCACCACTTGACAAAATCATTTTTTTTTCTTTGAGTGCAGTAGTCTCTCCTTATTCAAGGGAGATATATTCCAAGAGCCCTAGTGGATGCCTGAAACCTTGAATGGTATCCAACCCTATATATACTATGTTTTTTCCATCTGATAGCTGAAAATGGCTATTAAGTGACTAATGGGTACATAGCGTCTACAGCATGGATACGCTGGACAAAGATGATTCACTTTCAAGGCAGGAGGGAGAGGGAGAGGGGGAGATGTCATCATGCTACTTGGAATGGCATACAATTTAAAACTTATGAATTGTTTATTTCAGGAATCTTCCATTTAATATATTCAGATTGTGGTTGGCCACAGGTAAGTAAGCTGTGGATAAGGAGGGACTATTGTACTTTCTTCATCTGGCTTCCTCACTCTCCAGGCTTCCTTCCTTTCTTAGTGGTTGCTACTTTCCCAGCTCCTTGGCTCACTCATCACCATTTTCCTCACATCTGTGCACTTTAAACTCCAGGATACAGGCCTTCAAGTTCTTCTCTGTCTACACTCACTCCTGGGTGATTTTATTTGGTCCCGTGACTTTACACACTATCTATATTCTCATGATTTCTGAATTTGTATTTCTAGTATGAATTCTAGACTCACATCCAACTGCCTACTCAACGTCCCCATTTAAATGTTTAAGTTAACCAACTTAAATCCAAAATTGAACTCCTCTCTCTTCCACTTGAAACCCACTCCTCCTGAAATCTTCCCCATCTCAATTAATGGCAATTCCATTCTTCCAGTTACATAGGCCAAAAATCTTGGTGTCGCCCTTGATTTTTCTCTTTTTATCATATCCTACATCTAACCCATCAGCAAATGCTATTAGCTCCACCTTCAAGATATATCCAGAATTTGGTCATTTCTCACTGCCTCTGCTGCCACTACCCTGGCAAGGCCACCTTCATCACCCAGCTGGATCACGGTACCAGTGCCTAAACATGGGGGTCCCTCTGTTCCCGCCCTTGACACTACAGCCTGCTTGTCTCAACAGTTCCATTGCCTCTAACACAAGTCACACTGAACATGAGTCAGACTTCCTCAATGTTTCTGTGGGTACTATCAACATGGATTACAATGTCACTCTCATTTTCTCAGGAGCTAGGAGGTGAAGTCTGTGTTTTGACCCTATACTTACTGACCCCAGACAGGTTTATTCTTGTGTATTCTTATTGCCATTGTCTGTCTCACTGATGTGATCAGCACGGTTGTGGCATTCACTGTGCATTTGTGCACTGTCGGAGGGTGCATGGCCGTGTGCCACACTCCAAGTTGTGAGCCCTGGTGGGCACTGCCTCTGCCCACCCAGAGGAGATGGCACCTTTCTTTTCGCACATAGATGCCTTTTGCTTTTCACATCCTGCATCTATAGTCCTGTCTACTCTTGTGTGTGTGTTGGTGGGGGGATGCCTTATCTAATTGGTCTGCTCAGAGCCAGGAGCCTTTTTAAACCTGCTTAAAGACACTAAATAGGTCAGTAGCAGGCCTAACACTGTAAGCATCAGAATCTACCCAAACTCAGCACCCTACACACTCTTGCCCCATATGAACCTCATTTGCTACTTCTAATTTTTTGTGGGCTGGGAAACCTAACTTACTTAATTGTGTATATGATAAAAGTAAACAAGCTCTAATAAAGAGTCTCAAGAAGTTGCTATATGACTAAGGGCCTGGAATTTAGAGCATTGATCTTCTGGCATCTATTATTTGGCTGTGCAAAAGTCCTCCTGGCTTTGGATCTTGGTTCTATTCAGGACATCTGGGAAAAGACTTCTGGATTAATAGAAGTTTATGGGATTAAAATCACACCCAAATATAGTTTGCCAGAACTTATTATTAAGCTCTCAAGATTACTACATGAGCCTTTTTTTCTGGATAGTCACATCAGAGCAATCTTTTCTATTAAGACTACTTGAACCCTACACTAAAAATGTGCTTGAAATCATTCTAATCCACTTGCCACTGTCTCTTCATGTCTGCAGTTTTGTTCTAATTGGGGCTCAGATAGTGATCTGTTCCTATAACCTCATTAATTATCACACTATCCAACTTCTTGATGTAGCAAACTGGGGACAAATAAATGCATATATAACTCATGAAATACTGGAGCATTTAATGTTTTAGTAGGAACATAAAAGTATTTTACAATAGGTGTATAGAAACTAAAACTTAACATTGACCATTCAGTGAGTCAGTGAGATTCTCAGACACGCATTGATTTCCCAGGACTAGTTAGCTTAAAAAGAGAGAAGAGCAGCTCATAGCACATCACAAATACTTAATACTATTTTTTTAAGATGGTAAAAAATAGCTCTTTAAATCTCTATAACCCAATTCTAGAATGTTAATAATTTTAATAAGAGGCCCCATGCTGACAATATTTTTTAAACAAGCTATTCAGCTACAGAAGGTTCATCCTGTGATCCACATTTGCAAGAAACTGAACTGAGATGGTGGCATGATATTCTAAGCACTGTTTTACTAAAAATAAAGAACCAAAGCATCTACTGGGGCTGCTGAGAGGAAGGAAGCATCACTCAGTAGTGGCAGGCAGCAGAGATGCCGATCCAAGATGATTATGCAACCAACATCCCTGGCAGTACCACTTAGCTGGTTGGGGCTTGTCTCCCAGATCCACCCAGTGCAGTGGAGATAGAATTGGATTAATTTTTAGCCCAGTTTATGATTACCCACCAGTGAAGCATCTGGTGCTATTTCCCAGGGCATTTAAATTCTTCCTCCTAAAGCACAACACTATCTTGTCCTGTTCTATTTATTTTCCTTAAGTGTGTGTGACTTGCAGAGCATTAACACGCCAAAACATATGTTTCCTAAGCCTGTTCTCCCATCTCACCTTCGCTTAGACTTTCAAGGTCAGAGCTATTTGTGGCTATCTACTTAATTGGACTTAAAATAAAAGGCAGCAGAAAATAGTAGATTTGTAATGGCCCTTCATAGTAAGCATCAAATGAGCAGCCTGGCACATCTGAATGCCATTTAAATAAATCAGCCTCTTATTCAGGGCCACAAAACTCCATCCACCATGCCACCAGCTATTGTGTAGCTGACACAAGCTAGAAGTGAGAGAGAGGATGTTTCCTGAGCCCCTTGGAAAGCACTGGAGCTTTGAACCAATTGTGCATTTTTCTATAAAGCATGATCATGTGGTTAAGTTCTCTTTACCCTCGGAATGTGCACATTAATCAAATTTGTGCAATTACTGTTCCCACTAGACAAAGATGGAGTAGATCATTACTGGTATTGTTGTTATTTACTATATGTAGCTCCATACACTTACAAAGCACTATTCAAGATGAACGCAAATGTTCCTAGGGCCTGGAATGAGAGGGGATATATATACTGGGGGCAGGGGTGGGTGGGCAGGAACCATGATGTATAATATAAAGCTAAGCACCAAGGTACAGCAAAATAGACAAAATTCACATCTGAGAGCAAAGGACTATGGCCCAATTGCTTTTTGCTAAGGGCTTCTGGGCAAGAAGCAGAGAAGGGGATTTAATGACAAGAAACTGTTAGATAAGACAGGGAAGAATCAGGAATAAGCAAGGAACAGTGATGCAGCAACCTCCTGACAAGCATCCTGGGTCCAATGTTCAAGTAGATTCACATTCCCAGATTCTCCTCCATAATCAGGAAGTCCTGGACCCCAAACAACCCCTGAATCCTCCTCCAGTCCTTAGCTTTAGTGGGGGGGGGGGTGTGGAGGCAATATTTTCCTGAGACCAACTCAAGGGAAGAGGCAGCTTTAGGATTGACCCAAGAGTCCCAAATTATTCTAGATATAAGTATGCTTAGAGAACAATATGGAATAGCTTGGAGCCCCAGAGGTTCCCAGTGTAGGAGCTGCCTCATCTATGGAGTATATTCCTTAAAAATCCCACAGAATGGGAGAAAATATTTACAAATGTGATAAGGGACCTGTAACCAGAATATATAAAGAACTCTTAAACCTAACAATCAAACAAATAGCCCAATTTAAAAATGGGCAAAGGATTTGAAGAGACATTTCTCCAAAGAAGACATGTGAATGGCCAATAAGCTCATAAAAAGATGCTCAGCACCATCATCTATCAGGAAAATGCAAATCAAAATCACAAGATACCACTTCACACTCACAAAGATGGGTGCAATTAAAAAGACAGATGACAACAAATATTGGCAGAGATGTGGAGAAATCAGAACCCTCGTACGCTGTTGGTAGGAATGCAAAACAGTGTGGACACTTTGGAAAACAGTTTGGCAATTCCTAAAAATGTTAAACACAGAGATAGCATACGACCCAGCAATTCTAATCCTAAGTATATACTAGAGAGAACATATATTCACACAAAATCTTGTAAACAAATGTTCATCGCTGCATTATTCATCATGGCCAAAAAGTAGAAACAACCCAAATGTCCATCCACTGATGAATGAATAAACAAAATGTGGCATATGTAAACAATGGAATATTATTTGGCCATAAATAGGCTATGATATGGATGAGTCTTGAAAACATTATGCTAAATCAAAGAAGCCAGACACAAAAAGCTACATATTATGTGATTTCATTTGTACGCAATGTCCAGAATAGGCAAATCTATAGTGACAAAGTAGATTAGTGGCTACTAGGGGCTGAGCAGAGGGAGGAATGGGGAGAGATTATTAGTGGGTATAGGGTTTCTTTTTGGTGTGATTAAAATGTTCTAAATTAGATAGTGGTGATGGTTACACAACACTGAATACATACTAAAAAGCACTAAATTGTACACTTAAGGTGAATTCTATGGCAAATAAATTATATTTCAAAAAACTGTTATAAAAAATTGATAGAGAAACACTACATAATGCTCGAAGGCAAGGAGGACTATTTCAGGCTACAGATGGAACAATCTGGCTTCTAGAATTGAGAGTCCTTACCTACCCTGACATCCACACTTGCAACCCGACAGGACTGGAGGATTTCTAATGACTCTTGCTTCGTAAGTAGGAAATCAGTCATTTGCCACTTGAGTTTAATACATAATCCACTACATTTCATGATAGATTCAGGCCCAGACTGTTTCTCATGAACACTCATCACCATCATTATCAACTTCCTGAAGCATTAGGTGTCCTCTGCTCTTTTACCTGTGGCACCAAGCTAGGCACTGAATACTGCAAATGGGAGTGGTTAGTTACCGAGTCAAGGGGAGTCATTCAATCCTAGACAGAAAACACAGATGCTGGCAAACCAACGTAAGGCATAGCCCTGACTAGATAGATACGTGAATAGCTAGGATTAAATATTGATGATGTATACAAGAAAAGAGTGAACACATTTATAAGGCAGCACTAGAAAGGCTCCAGAGAATTTCACAGTTGAGCAAGGTTTAGTTTTATAGATGGGAGCTGTTTCTCTCTTAATCCTCTGCAAGAATAAAAGGACAGCAGGTTCAAGTCCAAACACTGAGGGTTTGACTGTTATTAATAGGTAGGGGTTAGCTGGGGAACTGCATGTTCCCGTGGCTGCTAGGGAGATGTGGTGGGGGCAGCCTTGGAGGTGAGGCGAGGCTCTGGAATGGCAAGAGAAAAACACACTGGGTGGAGAGACAGGACTGACGGAGAGTAGGCTGGTAGCACAGGGAAGGGACTCAGAGCAAAAGAGATCAGGAGTAGAGTGTCTTTGGGTGGGTTAGGGGGGTGCAAAGACTGGACTCTGCTAAACCCTTTTCTTGTTCAATCTCATTTGAAATTGAGAACCTCCCTGTGATGGAAATTCTATTTTTTAATTTAATTTATGGATAAGCAAACATAAGCCCAGAGAGGTTAAGTAACAGGCCCGAGACCACACAGCTAAGAAGGTCACACTCTATCCCAGGCCTAAAAAATAAGTAATTCCATTGTGTTAACCCTTAATCATCATCCTCCATCTCAGAAAACAAAGTTACAGGTTCCTGGAATACACTAATGCTCAGTGCCTATCACAGGCCTAAAATAATAGAAGTGGGTCATCATACATTTGATTGCTATCAGGTGGTAGGGAAGAATTACACTGAGTCTATGTAAGTGGTTTGAAAAACTGATGACAGGTTGTAAGTGGGAGGAATAGTGCTTCAGGTTTTAGTTGAAGGTGAAACATGTATTTAAGCCTCTACCTTGCTTGTCCAACTCAACATCCATCACACAGTAAAAGAGAAAGTTTCTTACAGAGAGCCAGAAACTCACTTGGCCCTTTTCAAAGAAGTCCTATGGATGAGTAAAAGAAGCCCTCATTATCTCTCCAAAGGAACCAAACTCCTCTAATTGGGTTTCTTAATTGGAAAAGCATTATGAAGAAAGTAAGTTCAGGGCATCTTTACCTGACCATTTTTTCTGTTGGCCAGTCCATAACTGTAAACAAGTGTATTTGTTTCTTTCCTATTAACAGAGAAGCGCAGAATTATTAGAGCTTGGAGGATCTTGAAGATAAATAGCCCCTTTATTTTCTAAGAGAGGATGCTTGGGGAAAAGTGCCTGGTCTGGGGTTAGGCAGCCAGTGTGTGAAATGGAAGTGACTCCTTCTCTCCAGGCTTGGTCCTGCCATTGCAAAATTTGGAGCGCACCCTTTAAAGCTGTGAACATGCATTAAATATGGCCTGGTGATCAGACCCTTTGCAAAACCATCGGGTTTTGCCGGTACAAGATCCTCGTCTGCATCATTTGGTTTGCAAATCCAATCCTTCATAAAAAGGAAACCAACTTAATTGAAATGCAGCTTCTTTTCAAGGTTCCTCATCTCTCTGATTCCATAACCTCCCTGTTTCATCCACATTTCTTTCCCACCTGATGACAAGCTCATCAGGAACCAAGTATGAGCTGAGGCTCGGCAAGCACATTGTGCCATGCTCTGTACCTTCTTCACCCAGCAGTCAGTCTAGGTCAAAGCCAGAGAGCAATACATGGCTTGGTGGGTGCTGGCCTCTTAGGAGTCTGCAGAAATCTGCATCGGTCCAAGTTACTGGACTGGACGTAGATGGTGTGTGTGCTTGGGGAGAAAGCTGCAATGACATGTGGTTTGGGCTCTAAATGGCTGAAAGAGTCCCAACCATGAATATTAGCATGTACTTAATTACACATGACACATGCTCAATGGTCCCTTTGATTCATGGCTCTGAAACTCTAAAAAAATCATAAAAAGGAGAGGCTGGGGGTAAGAAGCAGGGACGCCACCTGCCCTAGGGACACATCTTGGTTGAATTAAGAAAAGGTAACCCTTTCTCAGACACAGTCTCACACCAGAGCACACAGCTCATGGTCCCACAGAGTGATGTCTGGATTTCTGCCCCCATTCGTCCCCTTGATCAGACAGATGCCCTCATGTGGTATCCAGCTAGCACAGCTCTGCAGGGCAGCCCTGCTAAGAGAAACAAGGAGAAAAATGGAATTTCTTAGCACAACTCAGGTCACAGCCCATTGGGGGATCATGAAATTATTTTAGAAAGTTGAACCAATATTTTTAATAGAATGGAAAATAGAACAAAAGTGCCTCACATTTTGATTTTCAAATGTATATGTAAAGATGATATGCATGTGTGCGTATATACGCATGTACATATTGACTTGAGATGTAAAATATATTTCTTAGTGTGGGTCATGGTCAAAAATATTTGAAAATCACTGGTTTAACAGAGCCTAATAGAAAAAGTGAATCTAATTTGGAGGCTTGTTTTGTCTTTATTTTCAATCGCCCAGTGAGAAGCACTAAGATATAAGAGAGCAAGCTTGTGTTTGGAGTCAGACAGATTCAAATTCAAAATGCAGTTTGAATACCACAAAATTTGGACCTTAGGCAATCATTTATGTTTTGTGATTCTCAGATTCCTGATCTGCAGATGGAGGTGATAATACCTATTTAAGTGTTGATCCAGTAGGTACCTGGCATTAAGCACTGCCTAGTTTTCAGATCCCTCTCTTCTCTTGACTTTGGAGACTCCGGCAGAGACCAGCAACCTGGGGACACACATGCAGCTGCCAAGGAAGGTTTCCACTGCCAGAAGCCACAAATGCTGAGGAGGTCTAGCATCCTGTAGTAAACTTTAAATGACTTTCTCCCATGCACATTGTTCTCCCATCTGTCTGGAAGAGCTACCTCCCACAGCATGCTTAAGCTAAAATTATTGCTTGGTTAAGTTGATTAAATCATTTCAGTGAAGCTACAATATGCAAGTCAGTTAAGGAAAAGAGTTAGGTGATATGAGTATGGTTAGACTCTGGTCTTCTGTTTAGGGTAAATGTATTGAGTTGCTACTTTGGCCTGGTTAGAATATTCTGCATAGTAAGTATTAGAGCTCCCAAGGACAGAAATGACAAACTAAAATAAATCTTTAAGTCACTGGGGTCGAAGCTCCCATTTTCGAAGGAATTCTGGGAGGAACAGAATCCTCCAAGGTCATATGGCCAAGGAGCACATCCCCATCCCTGGGAACCTCATTTCCCAGCTCCTCAGCTGCAAGGCCTCCTACTCAGAAAAATTCTCCCATTAAAACAGAAATGAAAACCACAAAAACTTCCTGGATTTATTTAGGTGTGGAAATGTGGGGAGGGAGGAGAGCTAAAGTTGGTGATTCTCAGCATAAATCTGTAAGAAATCTTTGTGTGAGTCATCACAGCTAACTTTAAAATTGACACAAAGGATATAGGACATAGGAAACTGGCCATCTATGAAAGAAAAATTTAATTCTTCATCAACATATGTTTCAAAGCTCAACCTCTCAATTAATCAAAGCAAAGCAATGCAAATTAAAACAAATTAATTAAAATGCTATGCTTCACCCATGAAATTGGAAAACATTAAAAATTATAGTATTTAATACTACAAAGTATGTAGCTATATGGCAGGAACTTAAAAGAGCTAATAAACTTTGATCCAAAATTTCTGCTTCTACAAAATCACAATTTCATGTATAAGGCTATTTTTTTGTAGCATTTTTTTATAGCAGTGAAATATTATAATAAATTACAATGTGAAACTGGCATTCTAGTAAATAACATTTTAGAAAAACATTTAATGACCTGAAAAAATGCTCATAATAGGCCAAGACATAAAAAAGCTTAAAATTATACATACCCAATATGATAAATAAATATAAAATTGTGCATATCCAATATCATTGCAATTTATTTAAATATATAAGTATATATGTGTACATATGTATGTGCATGTATGAGAATTCTGGAAGTATACTATATGCAAAAAGTACATAGTTATCTTTGGATGGTTCAATGGAGATATAAATTATTTAAAATTTTCTTTTTTACATTTTGATGTGTTTTTATAATCTTATACACTAAATATGTTATTTTAGTATCTGGCAAAAATATTATTTAAAAGACAAATCTAAAATTTAAAGTGAGCCCAATAACTTCCCATTAGAATTGCCTCTTAGATTTGATCTAACAATTTTACTGTTGGTAAGATTTTTCTGGATGCAGAGCTTTACTGTGATGGTCAGGTTCTGAGAGTATACCATTAAAATTCCATATCAGCATCACCTGTTATATGCATTATCTTTGGAAAAATCCACAGTGTGAAACTTATGTTTCTGGCCACAGAATGGACTAAACATTTGGAGAAACCCTTCACAATATATTATTCATCCAAATGTTGGATGTTATTAATATATTTATTTAATGAGGAATTAGGGATTTCTTAGAACCCAGAACACCAAGTAAGCACAAATCCAAGAATGTCTGTATTGCTTTGCCTTCCAGGAATTTGCCATTCCCTAAAGACTAGGTTTTTAGAAGCTGCAAACATGAGGCCTGATGGAGGAGGTAGTTCAGTGGCTTTTTCTACCCATAAGCTGGGAATCCTGAAGGATTGAAGCTTTTAGTGGGTGAATAAGGAAAAAAAAATCTACCTAGCAAAGGAAGATGATAGGATATACCTATTTTGTTCTTGGTTTTGAGTGGTACTGAAAAAGAGAGAAAAAGAAAGAAAAGGAGAAAGAGAGAGAAAAAAAGAGTCTCCCTTAAGAATTTCTAATCATAGGCTCACTCATGTGGGTTTGAAATCTGAATTCACACTACCTGGGTAGAAAAACGTCAAACATTTAGGTTAGAATGGTTTCAGGCTGGTAGTACTCCTAGACCCTGGACAGAAGAGCAAACCCCTCTGGAGGAGTATATTTAAAACCCAGGTCATTTAAAACCCAATGAGTTCCCACAGCTAAAGTTCCAAAGAAATGTGTGTTCAAGCTTTAAAAAAAATTACTAAATACATAAGAAAGCAACAACATGGTCAAGAATCAATAAAACAACAAAACCAGACCTGCAAGGATATCAACACTAAAATGATCAATTATGAAATATAAAAAAAATATATTTAACATCTTGAGAGGAATAAAAGAAGGCATTAAAAGTATGATCAAGGAATAAGAAGCAATGAAAACCAACTGGTAGATCTGAATAAGAGCCACATAAAACTTACAGAAATGAAAAATATGATAAAATCAGAAACTCAATGGATGAGCATTAGAGCAGACGAGACAAAATTGAAGGAAAAATGAGAAACTACAAGGTAGATACAAAGAAATGAACAAAATGAGGATCACAGATAGAGAAAGATGAGCAGTTAAAAGGCATAGAAGGTAGGCTGAGAAGTTATAAAATATATCTGATCAGAATTCTAGAAGGTGCCTATATAGTAAAATTAGGGTAGAGGCAAAATGGGTGGGAGACACTAATCCTCAAAATCAGGAAGCCTAATGAATCACAAATAGGGGATATATAAATGAGAAAACCACACTTGGCATATTTTAAGGAAAATGATGAACACAAAAAACAAAGAGAAAACCTTAAAAGTAGTCAAAGAGAAAAGACAGATTTCTTAACGTAGGAGAAACATTTACACTGACAGTAGTCTTTTCAAGAGCAAAAATGGAATTCAGAGACTGTGGAATATTATTTTCAAAGTGGGACGAGAAAATAATTTCCTACCCATCAAAACTATATTTTAAGAACAGAAGTAAAATACATTTCTAAGCAAATAAAAATCAGTAGCATTTACTATTAACAGATTCTTGCCAAGTGAACTTATAAAGAATGTATATCAGGAATAGAGGGAAAAATCATAGATAAAAGGTCTGATATATTAAAAGGAATGAGGAGGGAAAAAACTGGTAAATATGTGAATAAATCTAAAAACATTGATGATATAATGACAATGCTTAATTTGTGGGGTTTAAAAAATGAAGATTACATCTCAATAAAGCTGTTATAGAACATCAAGGTAGAGCTTAAATCCTGGACTGTAAATCATATATAATGGGGGAGAAGTGACTGAGTTAAAGGTACTTAGGTTATTTAGCTGGAGTGTAAAGATCTTAAGGTCTATGTTAAGTTAAATATACAGGTTAAAATTTCTAAGGTAAACAGCAAGAGAATAGAAATAGCAAGTCTAAATTCCAAACTGTTAAAGGGAAAAACAGATTTAGAAAAAAACTCAATCCAAAAAAGGCAAGAAAAAGTTATAAAAAGAAACAGAAAGACCAGAACAATAGAAAGTATAAATTAACACTATAGAAAAGAATCTAAATGTAACAGTAATCACAATCAATGTAAACAAACTAAATTTCCCAGTTAAAAAATGATGATTGTCAAACTGAATTAAACAAAATGCAGCTACATTCTGGTTACTAGAGACTAATCTAAAAAAAAAAAACTTCAAAAGAAGTTTGAAGATAAAAGAATGGAAAAACTAAATCTGTCAAATCCACATTGTAGATGTACTTGTGTCCCCAATTACCAGAGAGCAGCTTAACATAACAATCACGTTCTTTGCTAAAGTTAAAATGCAAATTGTCTGGTTTTACCAAAAGTAGAAGAAGAAATAAAAGAAGGGGAGGGAAGAGGAGTGGAAGAGGAGAGAAGAGAGAGAAGGGGAGGAAGGAAGGAAGGGAGAGATGTGGTGACTCCCAGGTCTCAGAAGGATTCACAAAGTTTAGGTCATCTCTTGCCAGGGGAAACCAGAGTAGCAAGGGGAATGGCCAAGGGCAGTTTGAACTGTGTGCATTAATATCCACTGGGCCCTTTTGGATCTCTCAAAATGCCTTGTTCACCCTCTGAATCACAGCAGTAACTGGTGGTTTTGATTTTAATATAAGTAGATGAAACAAAATACGGAAAAAATCACCATGCTCTATTCCCAGATAAATAAACATACTACCTTCACAGGCACCTATCCAGTTAAGAATTTCAATGCCTAATTTTTTTTCTTTTGATGACAGGGAATCAGTTTCCAAATCTTTTAAGTAATACATTCTTTTATTTAATATAAATATTATTTTACCTGCTTTGAAATTTGTACATTAATTTTACTAATTTATTTACTAGATTTGGAAAGGGAACAAACGTTGAGTTTTATAAGAGATTCTGTGTTTTAAGAAAACGTGGGGCTCCATATGTGTACTTATAAAATTATTTATGGTTTAGTGCCTTACAAGAAATACTTCACTTTATGAGGAATATTCATAATATTGTTTTAATTCTGATTTTCCCAACAATATTGATAACAATTTGAATTGCAACTTTTCAGAGACACACAAACTGAATAAAGTAAGGCATACCTAAATTATTAAGTAGTCTGCCTCTTCAACTATCCAGCTTTAAGCATCTTTATTTAGATCATTCCCTTCATTAGAACCAGGCCAACTTGCTGTCAGATTACAGTGCCAAGTCTAAGACGAAGTTAAATACCATGGACAGCTGCTTTCTAGGCCAATGACAGCCTAGCACCATAACAGATCAACTGATCCCAGCAGCCAGGCCAGGCGCACAGCAAAATGAGTTGAATGCCCTAAAACTGAACTGCAGGATTCAAATTTATTCCTAACCAGCTACAGAGAGGTTTTACAAAGAAAGCTCCAATCATTTATAAATTAAAATTTCCTGAAAACAAAAGTCTCTGTTTAGCATAGATATTGCTAAACCTGAGCCAATGGCCTCTTTATTTTAAGCAAAATTATACACAATAAAGTTTCAGGACAAAAAGAGGCATTGGAGGTTTCCTTCAAATTTATAATAATATGTGGGTTGCATATATTCACCATATGTGAACTAGGGCTTATGAATATTATAATACAACAAATATCATATAACCCTAAGGGGTGCAATGGCCTGTGTAACTCAATGATTCACTAGATTAAATTCAATCTTCAACGAATGTTTTATCATTCTTTAACCTAAATAATTTATTCTGATTCAATTTTCATTTAAGAATAAAACATAAGAGGAAAGGAACCAACATTTATTGTACAACCCACATTTTTCCAAGGACCATGCCAGATGCTTAACATTCATTTCTTCATTTAATAATTTTACCAATCTTATGAAGTAGGTATCATTATTCTCATTTTCCAATTAGGAAACTGAGACTCAGAGAGTTTAAATGACTTCTCTGAGGTCACTGGGCTTATTCTACAGCTGGACCTAAAAGCTTTTTCTTTCTAAGTCAAAGCCCCAGGATCTCTCCACCATGTCATGACACTGCACAACTTTTTAAATAGGGTAATAGTATCACTAAAAGAAATAATAACAATGACAACAAAATTAAAATCCACACAGGGTAGAGCAATTAAATGAGAGGAAAAACTATTACTTTAACTATGAAAAAAAAGCCAGTTCACAGTTTTCCATATTTCACAGTTGCCCTGTGATATATAGCATCAATAATGAAACCAAATTAAGATTCTCAGTTTGTCTATACAGCAAGTAGTTTCAAAGGTACCTCACTGCCTAGAGCCCAGAAGAGGTGATGACTTTTTTTTTTTTTTAGCAAGGACAATTTGATGATTTATACAAGAATATCTAAAATGTGTTTCCTCCACTTTCACAAATTCCTATGCCCCATAATTGTGCATTTAGGACAATGAGGTGGCTATGCATGAAAACATGCTTAGTATTAATATTTTACTTCCTAAATTCTTATATAGCACATTCCTCTCTATGAAGATTCCCTTGAAGGCTGCATTTGGCTTAGGGTTTTTTCCCCTAAATGTTCTGATGATATCAGAAGCACCAATTTCTGTAGGAAAAGTGAGCTACACAGACAGAAATCAACTCTTCAGACCAGAGGACTAGATGGCCACACTCAAGGATTCATCCCTCTTTGGAACAACTTATGTTCTGTGCTTAGGGAGCAAACCTCCATACAATTCTGAAATCAGGCATATGTTCTTTGCTGTAATTGCTGAAAAAAACTGTCCAGCAATAATTCGAAAGTAAAATTGGCAAGATGAATGCATTATTATGTACATGCCACCTCAAAATGTATGACTATGCTCTAGCATTTTCGAGGAATACCGAACAAGACATAGCTATGTTAAAAAAACTCTACTCCCATTAGCTATTCAATGCCAAAAGAAACAATAATGATTAAATGAAATAAAGTAAAGCTATTTGGTGCTAAAAGAAAAATAATATAATGAACACATTTTTGGGGGAAAATCAGAAACAGGAAAGATAGTTATGAATATAACCTGCTTTCTTTTTTAATTAGGTAAATCTAGAATTTCCAAATTTAGAAACACACAAAATTATGGATATGATTAACAATTGCTAAGGAATGTCAGCCTCAATTGCTGACTTATAAGTTATCATAAAAATGACATTGACAATCATCTAATTGAGTAGGTAAAGATCCTGCCAGGGCTACTTTAATGAATGGTTTACAATTGATTAAATACAGTCTATAAGCTGTATTTAAAAAGTCATTTCCCAAATGCATGAAACCATCTCCCACCCCAATCCCCACTAAAATCAGAATACCAAGTCCTCCTGCAATCGTACGTATAGCATTGCATTGCTCTGCAGATTCATTTTTCATAAATGCTGCCAACATAACCTTCAGCCAAGTCGGTGTCTAAGTTAATGAAGTTCCACTGTGGTGTAAGAAAACAAAAAAGGACTGAGTTCTCAAAAAGATTTTCTTTTTTACCATGGATGTGCCCAGGATGTCTATAAGACACCAAATCATCTCCTTGCCTCTAAAAAATATGCCTGGCCAGGCACAGTGGCTCACACCTGGAATCCTAGCACTCTGGGAGGCTGAGGCGGGAAGATCGCTTGAGGTCAGGAGTTCCAGGCCAGCCTGAGCAAGAGCGAAACCCCATCTCTACCAAAAATAGAAAAAATTAGCTTAGAGTCCTGGCATGTGCCTGTAGTGACAGATACTCGGGAGGCTGAGGCAGGAGGATTGCTTGAACCCAGTAGTTTGAGGCTGCAGTGAGCTATGAGGATGCCACTGCCCTCTAGATGGGCGACAGAGTGAAACTCTGTCTCAAAAATAAACAAACAAACAAAAACCCTATAGACAAAAAATAAAAAGTATGCCTTTCCTTGACAATTGCTCAGTTCTCTAATTGAAATAAACACAGAGATTACTGATGCAAACCACTCAAACAGGCTTGAGGAGGGGGCTCGAGGGATCATTCTTTTGGCTACTAAGAGCAGGGAGGGGCTCCAGAGATGGTCCTTTCTGATGCCCTGAAGGAGATGTATTCAGTCGTATCACCTGAATGCTTATTTGCCATAAATTTTGCTAAACGACTTTTTTTGTTTTACTATATAGTTTCTAACAAAAAACCATGCACTGAGAGAAATGTTGGAAAAAATGTACTACAAAACATTTTTCTTTTGCATGTAATAAGTAGAAATATTACTAGTGGTTTTTCTGCACTTCCGTTTCATGGCTGCTGTAAAAATGAAGGTCATGAAACTTGATTATAAAAGAATTATGTAAGTTTAGCTAAATTTTCCCAGATGTAGCCTGAAAAATCTGTGTATATACTGTGGTTTTCTGTTTAAAATCACATTCAGAGACAATATTCCACTGCTAGGATATAAATCAGAACTGCATTATGCTACAACATGCAATCTTATTGATGCTGCTTATCATTATTTAAAACAATTTACATTTTTTCAGATCAATTTCTTCTAATTTCTTTACCAATTTGTTTCCCACCTAAGTATTAGGAAGGCCACTATTGTCATTAAAATTCCCTCAAAATTCTACTATAAAAATATTTGGGGTCAAGTGCTTTATGGCAGATATAATGTGCCACTATGAAATAGAGGCAGGGGCAGGGCTGGCCAATGACTCTCTTTACAATGGATGCTGATTAGTTCCTGATCAAGTGACCTAAAACATGATGTTGTGAATCAAGAAAAATGGCCTCAACCACTCTAATGATCTGCTAGGCCCTAGGCTGCTGACTTGAAGGTACAGCACTGGTAACACAAACAAACTGTCTTTCCCAGGCATCTTTAAAGAGATGGTTCTTGATAATTGTCACGTGCCCATTAAAAAGAAAAGGCCCTGCAACTTGCTAGGCACATACATACTTTCCCATGAAAACTAAATTGCTCACAAAAATATTATGTCTACTTTCAGAAAATAAGAGACAAATAACTGCAGAGTCTGCTCTGGGATGCTTACATAACGGATTTACAAATGTTTTACTCTAAAGCAAGTAGCTGGGGAACTTAGTAAACATCTACAAGAATATCCCCAAATTATTTTTTCCACTGCTATGCTAGTCTGCCTATCACAGAACTGCAGAATGCAATCTGCTATCCACTACAGCTCCAAACATCATAATATTAAAAAAAAATTGTAGATCTCAAAAACATAATACAATTCAGAACTATGGTCAAGAAGAGCATTGAATAAAAAACCACCACCACCAACCTTTGCTTGGGCCTCTGGTGCTGTCACCTTGACGACTTTATTGCGATTTATCATTTGCTTCACCCATCTTTCTACTTGGACGTTGAATTTCATGAAAACCACATAGCAAAAATAAGCTGTTAAGAGAAGCAAACTTTCCCACCACATGATAAGATTATCCAGGAAAAATATGATCAGCATGATCAAGTCAACGATGTAGAAGGAAACATCCCGAAAGAGTGGCCACCATGTCAGGTTTAAGATTTCTCTAGAAAACAGAGCACACATGCCAATAACAAAGAGGATGTTGAATACTGCTGAACCTACGATTGTGCCTATGCCAACGTTGCTATGAGCAATAAATACCCCTATGAGAGATGTGAAAAGTTCCGGGGCTGACCCCCCTGCAGCCATAAAGGTGGCTCCAGCTACATCATCAGAGATGCCCAGTTTTTCAGTGATGACAGTCAAAGAAGGAACAAAGAACTCATCGCAGACAATGGCTAAGGCTATGAACATGTAGATCATCCCAATGACATGGAGAATGACTGCACCTTTTCTTCTCTCCTCAAGGGAAAAGATGTCTTTAGGGTAGTCTCCTTGGGCATGATCTGTACCATTCTCAGATTTATCTTCCTTAGAAAGAGGTGGCTGTGGAGTGTAATCCTGAATCTTGTCGTTTAGATCTAAGAGAGTTCTTTGACCGTAACCCTGTGCTACCCTAGGGCCACTTACAACACTGGCCTCTCCTGTGCTCTGTGTGTCTGTCTCAGAAAAGGCACCGATTGAAAATGAGACAGTGCTAATGGCGACCAGGCCCATGAAAAGGCCTAAGATGCGAATAAACTTCAATTTTTTCTTGACATTATAATGTCTCCTGCAGCCAGACAGTGACTCATCTGAACACCATTTCTCCAGGAATGTGATGGTGGTGCTTTGGTGCAGATCCATTCTGGGTCTTCTGGTGGATGTGGTGGTCTTCAAACTTTAGACTCAACCAGACGGTTCTTTCATACTTTTTCTTATTTTATAGTTAACAGTGCTTATGCGGCACTTCCACAATCAGTGATTCTTATGCTTCACAGGAAATTTTCATCATTTATGCTTAAATAAAAACAAAAACAAGGATAAGTAAATCATAAAGTCATGTCATTTTTTACAGAAAGAACTTTGCAATTATGATAAAGTCCTGTCCTACAGCTGTGTGATCCCGGGTAAGTTACTTAACTCCTCTCTGCCTCAGTTTCCCCAATTAAGAAGTGAGGACAATTACGGCACCTGCCACCCAGGATTGCTTTAAGATGAGCTAAAACATATGTAGCACTTGGAATAGGATGTGGCACATAGTAAGCATTTACGAACATGTATGTATAAACCCAAATAAATATTTTGGTAAATCCAGCATTAGGTGTAGAAAATGTAGATGTGTCACAATAAAAATTTTATAGATGAAAATCTGTCAGATTAGCTCACTTTAAATCATATAACAACCTTCCAGTGCTAAAAAGATCCCACTTGTTTCAGAACTATCTAGGTACTTGACAACTAACAATTATTCATGTGTTTTCTTATAATCCAATTATATAATTCCCAGTTTCAGGCACATTTTTCTGATTTAATCTATCATTTGGAAAGGGTTGAGTAGTGAAGGAGGTAGTGGTCTTTTCCTGGACACACAGTGATCTCAGGATCTTATTTTTAATAAAAAGCCTCTCTCCTTTAACAGATGCAGAAAAGTAGCCCTTTAAAAATTTAAGTTTACAAAAGAATGCTCTGGTGACATGCATAAGCTGTCTTCCCTAAACATCTAGACATTGTTTTCAGCTAAAGCTTTTTAAAAAAACAATCTTTAGTCATATTTAAAATAGACAGCTTAGTAAATCAAACAGCTCTCAATGCAGTGAAATAACAAGAAGGCTATTTCGACAGACCAAAAGTGTATTTCATAAACAATATGCAAGTTGCAGCATTACCTCTGTCCACAAAATCTGCCACAAATAGCCCCAATACTGACTTGAATAGGTGAGGTATCCAAAGCAGAGTTTTCATTCTCTATCCTACGGAGGAGATGAGTAACATATCCAAACACACAGCTGATACTCTAAAGCTTCCTCTTTTCAATTTTCCTTTAAAAATCCTCTTCTTTTCTATATCAATGATTTCATTTTAGAGGCATGCGCTGAGATCGTCTCAGGTGTAAAATAAGCTAATTAAACACACGCCACTTAGACACTGAGATTAGCTGGAGCTCAGGTTTTCAGAGCAGAGCAACAGCACAAGTCAACCCAGGCTGAGTGGCTGCTACTCCTGAGATAAACCGAACCCGTCAGAGATTCCCGGCTGGCTGCGGATGTCTATGCTTAGCAAGAACGATTAAGCGACTCACAGCACCCAGGGGATTGTCACAATGCCCGGCCCGGCAGGAACAGACTCAACTCCTAGGGCGCACGAATATCTCCAGCCCGAGCCGGGCTCGCCCTGCAAACTCACTGCCCGGCTCCCTGGGAGCTGCCTGCGCAAGCGAAGTTCGCCCCCAGCCGTACCCCAACTTTGCCTTGCGTGGTCTCAAACTTTCCCTGGTGGATTAATAGGATAATAAAACTAAGGGACAGACGCCCCACCTGCAAGCTTGGCTTGGAGCTGGGGTGCATTTGGGGAGGCGCTTGCACCTCATCTCCATGGGTTGTTTGTGGGCGGCTGGGGAAGGGGAGCGCCCCTCCGCGCGTCCCCCAAAGACAGGCCCTGCCCGGCGCCCCCGACTCCAGGCCAGAAGCAAGGGTGGGAGAGGCGGGGCCTCGGAAACCGCGCCCCGGAGCAGAGAGAGTTGGCTAACTCCTAGCGGGGCCTGGGGCGCCCACATCCACGGCAGAGCCACCTGTGAGCCCGCAGCGCAGCAGCAGGATGCAAGCAACCGGGATCCGAGGACTACGGCCACCGCGGACACCGCGGACACCACTGCTGGCGGCTGGCGGCTGTGGGGGCGCAACTGACGGCACTTACCGGGATCTGACAGGAGGACGCGCGCTCGGCTGGGGCCCGAGCGCGGCCCGCCACTCCGGTCCGCCGCTTCTCCGGCCCTCCGCCTCCCGGCTCTGAGGCCCGGGCTCCGGCTCGCTCTGGCCGCCGCGCTCGCCAGCCGGGCTGGGCTCAGGAGGAGACTGAGCCGCGGCGAGCCCCGCGCTCAGTGTGTGGCGCTGCCCGGCCCCCTCCGGCCCCTCCCTCTCGGCTGTGCGCGGGGAGCGGGGCCGCTGCGCGCTCGGGAGCCCTCTGCTCCACGCCTCCTGGGCGCAGAGGCGACGCCAGCAGCCGTCTCTTAGGAGATTTCTCCGCAGTGGGGACGGGGGTCAGGATTTGCAGGAGAGCAAGGGCAGAGAGGAGAAATCGCACAGGTCGGCGGCGCGGCTGATTCCCAAAGCCTCAAAGTACTGTCAACTTTGGGATCGTCTATGCCTGGACCGCCTCTCCAATTATCTGCAAAAAGCGACAGCAGTCGCGTCTTTCTTTAGGAGGCGATGCAATGTGTAATGGTGGAAAAGACGTTCAGTGAAAATGCACGGAGGCCTGCAGGACCGGCTATTCCGGTCCAGGGTTTCTCAAGTTTCGGATTTGGAGGGTTGGGACACTGGGGTCTTTAGTCTTACAGCTGACCTTTCATTGCATGGGTGATGAAACGGAGACCCAAGCCATAGTGCCATTTCCAGTTACTGTCCTCAGGACTTCCAGCCTAGTGCTCTTCCTGTCCTGCCTGGAAAGCAAGATCCCCTTGACCACAAGAAACTGAATCAGTCGTGTTGGGGATTAGAGGCAAGAATCGGGGCCAGAATAGGAGAAGATGACCCAAACGGGTAGTGAAGGAAGCCGTTTTACCCAGCCCTGTGTCAACCACCAAAGCTGCCAAGAGGTACCCACCACAGGACACTTTGGAAGCTTTCAGCATTTCCCACCCTTCTTGCCCTCCATCCTGCTTTTCTCCACCCCATTTAAAAGAGGTTCTTCATGCCTTTAGGATGGCGGTAATGTCGATTAAATCCCGAGAGCTCATTCCCGCTGACTTAAGAGTAAACTCTGTGTCCAGACCTCTCTGCTTGCTCATCCACAAGTCAAGGGAAGCCTTGGGAATTTGGAAATCCCGCCTCAACGTTCTGAGTAACTGGGATTACAGGTGCACACCACAGCGCTTGGCTGAACTTTATCATCTATACCTTTTATTTTGGAAAATTTCAAACACATACAAATGTAAGAAAATAGAATAATGAACCGCCATGGGGCCATCACTAGCTTGGAAAATTATCAATTCATGGCTGATCATATTTTATTTATACTTCTTTTTCTCATGCCGTCAATTTGAAGCAAATCCCAGACATCATAATATTTTCAGAAAGGAAGGAAACTATCAACCATTACTAGGATTTTGTAAAAAATACTCAGGAAACAGTTGAAATAGGCTCCCATTGACCAAAGATGGGTCAATTTGAGTATCAAAAGAGAATTGCAATTGTTTTCAAACATGTCAAACAGGATTATATCTAAAAACTCACAAAGAATTTATCACTTGATTGTTGAGGGGGAACTAGCTCTTTATTTTGAAAATTGTTTTAGTAAAAAGAAAGCAATTGTGCATTTATTCTGCCTTTCTTATACAAATTGGACCTCTGGGTTACCAATTAGGCTTTGCTCTTACCCTGCCTTTGTCTTTAACAATCCTAATCTTCCCTGAGGCAATAGATGCCTCTGGCTACACAGATTGGGGGAAAGAACATCTTGCACAAAGTTCCGCTTAAAAGAAAAAAGATTGTATTAATAATATATTTTAAATATTTTAAATATTTTATTCCTACAACCATGTCATACTCCTCCTACCAGTACCCTTATAGATGTTATCTAGCTAACTCCCCCTACAGCCCAGAGGTGTCCCTGAGTCTGGATTTGGTAGGGAAGGGAATGAGGCCCAGATGAAGACCTCATGAGTCTGTAGGTTTTATTGGTTGGGGTTTGCACTTGGCTGTGTATAACTGAAACTTATCCTCAGTGATTGAACCAAACAAGAGTTTATTTTTCTCATGTAAAAATAAGTCTGAAAGCAGACTGTCCATGGTTTGTACAATAGTTCCATGGTGCCATCAGGGAACCCAGATCCTTTGATCTGTCTTCCTTAATGTATGGCTTTTATCCTTATGGCTACAAAATGGTTGCCTCTTTTCAGCATCACATCTGTGTTCCAGGCAGGAAGAAAGGAAAGAATGAAGCGTAAAAGGCAGAAGGCCTCCTTGTTGGGCTTTGCCTTTTTATTTAGGAATGGATGCTGTCAAAATTTCATTTACATTTCGCTGGTCACAACTTGGTCATACCAAGTTGCAAAGGAATGTAAAGAGTATTTTAACTGACTTCATAGTCACCTTTTAGAATATCAGGGTTCTCTCAGTAATAGAGAGGGGAAAATAAATGTTGGGTGAGTGACTAGCAGTATTTGACACACAGTTCCAAAGCATCTCAATGAGATCCACTGGACTAAAGATTTGGCAGTTGACCAAGAACTTGGCAATCAACTTCCATGACAGCTGAGAAGGCTAGAACTGACATCATGGTAGTAACGGAGGAAGGCATGGCCTATTTGTCCAAATCACACAACATCTAAGCAGTAGAAGACATGAATAACACCTGTAGGTCTTCCATATTCACCAACCTTATTGCCTGGTCATGAGGAAAGAGGAGCTTCATGAGAAATTTTACTACAATCAAAATACAAGTTATTAAACAGTAGCACTGACTAAATCTTTTGCTATGAGATTTAAGTAGTTTGATCAATGGGATTCTTTGTATAAATTATTATACAAATAATAATTTCATCTTTTTAAAAAAGGTATCTATATAAGTATAAACAATAACTGGCATCATATTTACCTTTCTATTAACTGTATGATTTATTTGAGCATAGAGTTTATGGGAGTCATTGGTAACGGTGAGCCCTTCTGATAATTCTGGAAAGGAGGCTTTCAAAAATCAATAAGGAAATTTAAAAATCATGGGGTAATACTTAAGCTAATAAAGGATTTTTAAAATAAAATTGCCAAAAATAATAGTTTTGATAAGCACTCATATCATTTTTACATAGAAACTTAGAATGGTATGATTTAAAATAGGGCTAGAACATGCACTCACCCATCTAAAATGACATCCCCACAGGGCACTGTGTCTACAATTCCAATTCCACCATTAGAAATTCATTGCTTTGGCTTTATATTTTACGACTTCAGGATTTTTTAAGGTAAATGGCTCCAGAGTTATAGCAATGATTAGCAATTTTAGATTGTTTCTGACTTGATATTCAGTCTAAAGGAAAAAAAAAATCTAGTAAATTATCACTAGGGGAGGTAAAAGAGGTATAGCTCAGCCAGGAAGTTGTGGGCAACCCAGGGACAAAATGAAATATAGTACTCATATTTACTTTGTCAGTTTAATCACCTTGTTCTTCATTCTTTCCACATAAACCACCTATTTTTCCTGATATTACAGTCTCTAGCTTCTCTGTTGTTAAAATCTGCGGGCAATCAGGACACATACAAAGGATTCAATGTGCACAAAGCAGTAGTCCCTAACCTTGACCCTAGCTAAACATTTAACTCTGAACATTTTAAAAAGATTCCTGACAACCACCCCTACCCTCCTCCCCTTACAACGAGCTCCTTCAGGGCAAGAATTGGTATCATGCATTTCTCAGCATCTAGCACAGTGCTTGGCATTTGTTCAATACATATCTGCAGAATGAATTAAGATGTTGGCAAATGCAGTTACTTAAAGGAAAGTGAGTCAATCAGGAAGACGTAGGTTATGCTGCAGTAACAAAAAGCTCAAAAACCACAGTGGTGTAAAACAACAAACTGTTTTCATTTCTCACTCACACTACCTGTCCTTTGTGAATTTTGCTGTGTCATCCTCATTCCTGATCCCAAGCTGGTCACTATCAGGAACATAGCCAGTTGCCATCATAGAGAGAGAAGATGCATGGCCAATCTTGAACTTGCTTTTAAAGCTTCAGCCTGGAAGCTGAAGCATCAATGCTGCTCAGATCTCATTGGCTGAAGCAAATCACGTGGCCATATCTATTTCCGAGGGAGCAAGAAAATGCAGCTGCCCTGTGTGCTTGGGAGGAGGATGGAAAGATTTGGTGGCCAACACTAATAATTACCACAATGAGCAACAGGATTTAAAAAAGGGAACTTACGTATTATGCACCTACCATGAACTAGAGTTGTCACTTACCTCTCTTCAATCTCATGGGTTTTATCACTATTATTATTATTACTCCCATTTCACAGATGAAGAAATTGAGGCTCAGTGAGGTTAAGCAGCTTGTCATCAAACAGCTCTCATTTGAGCCCAATTTGAACTCCGAAGCTCAAGTTCTTTCTGCTAGTCCTCATAGTATACGATAATCCCTGCCTAAGAGTTAGTTGCATTTTTTCCTATTAGGATTATATACTTAAGTGGTTCCTATAGATTTCTTCTACCACCAGCTGGCCCACATCTAGGATAACTGTTTTCTTCCTAAGAGGATTCATTTTGCTTATTTAAAAGTCACAGGTGTAAATATCAAAATAATATCCTGGTGTTCTATGAAAAGATTCTCTTCAGGTCTCCAGACCTGCGCTGGTTTTGTTTTCCTTTGCATTTGGCTCATTTTTGGACCAGCAGCTTTTCCCTTCCAGTTCAGTGAAAACCATAAAAGCAGAAAAAAAAAATATCTGTGTGGTTGAGGGATGCAAGTACAGGCTTCTTTGCTTTGGATAGCAGTTTCTGCAATGGCACTTAAAGCCACACAACCAAATTTTTGCTCTTTCTCCTTATTTATCTGAGAGGTGAGAAGTGATGAATGTCTATTATTTTTACATTAGGAACAGAAATTTTTCTGATCTTAAGTGCCCGGGAAGCCCCCAGATTAAGATTCTCTTTGCCACACCAGCTCAGCTTCACTGCTCCTGAGCACCAAGACAGGGCACAGTGCTGAGGCGAGGGCTCGCAGGAGGGGAGGAGGGCAAGAGTGTGGTCTATTGATTTTCTCAAGGGACTTGGAGTCTGAAACCTTGGCTGTCTTCCTGGTTCCAGCAGGGACTTCCTGAGTGACCTCCAGGGCGCCCCCTTGTCTCTCAGAGCCTCATCAACAAGGAAATAAGGATAAATAATATTGGCAAAAGCAGACACTCTGGGGAAGAGGGTACAGAGTGGCGGCAGCCCGCTTGAAAGGCGAGCAAGGAGCACTTCTTATTAATAGCTCAAAAACATTGTGCTCCAGCTGCCTTCTGTCTTAAGCTACCCTCTCTCTTTACCTAGCTCTGGTTCGGAATTTCAATGTAAAATAAAGATCAAACTACTAGGACAGAGGAGCCATTTGCCTTGAGCCTCAAAGGGAGGACAAGCCAGAAGGAACGTGCTGCTTGCCGTGTCTATGGTTGTTGAATGCTGAAATCAAGTATTTGTTTTATTTCAGTTTATACAATTATTAAGATTATTCAGTTTATAAAATTGAAATGAATGTGTCACTAATCATTTTCCCAGTTCAGTGGAGGTGGGGTTCTCAAGTTGTTCGTTTTGAGTAAGCTTCCCCCCAGCCCTCCACATAGTGTGTACAGCCGTGGTGGGGGCGGTGGGGGCGTCTCAGCATCGCAGTACCTCGTGAGCGGGCTTCCCTGGCCCAACCCTGGGCTTCGCTTCGGGTAATAAACCTGTGCGATGTTCCTGCTCACCGCCTTCCCAAACTGGCTTTTGTTGGTACTAATAGTGACGGTTTCTCTTCTACCTGCCGCTCTTTTTGCTTATCTTGCCATTTGTTTGGAACTAAGATGGGAAGCTAGGTGATATATATTGGGACCCTGACATACTCCAAATATTACTATAAGGCTTATATTGAAAAGCAGCCATTCTTTCTCCCTGCAAATCCTGCTTCCTGGTCTCGAGAAGCAACCATAGTCAAAGGTTTTAGCTGTTTTGTTCTTTTAAAGTTTTTGTTTCCTGGTATGTATCACCATCTTTTCAAGTAGTGGGGTCACTTTGTTATCTCTTGATTTTTCTAATTTGGGCGTTATCTGTTGAATTCCTGTCCTGGAAGAGGAGGACTCTTTCCTCTCACAATATCCCCTCTGACTCCTACTCTGAAGCCTTCATCTCGGCATACTCCCTCCCCATCCTGCCGATATATTATAATAGTTGTATCACTATTTTGAATAAGTAGTCACTGTTTACATCTTTTAATTATGTAAATACAATCATCAGTGGAGCTGCACAGGATACTAATGCACCACAAACTCTCTGATAGAACCAGACATTTCCCCTCAATGTTTCAGACATGTCAGTAGATCTCCCAGTTTCTTGTTTTCCTCCTTAGGAGACATCACCCCCAGAGCCTGGGATCTCCCGCTGCCAAGTGGACTGACAGCTTTCTAGGCCTGCTGCATGCTCCTCATCCTGGGAATTCCCTGTGTCTCTCGGTGATGCAAAAACCCTGTTTCCTGAATCCGCTCTCTTATTTACTCCCTGGCTTATTGGAGCACAGCCTCCAGTGTCTCCCCCAGAATGGGGCATAGAGGGAGAATTTTTTAATCCTTGTGTGTCTTTGATGTCTTTATCCTACTCCCATACTCTATTCAAAGTATGGCTTTGTGTAAATTTCTAGGTTAGGAATTGTCTTCCCTCCAAATCCTTAAGGTATTTCTTTCTTCACTGTGTTTGATGTTTCATTGTTGCTGTAGAGAAGCCTGACACCATTTGAATTCCTGGTCTTTTTTGATGGGACCCGTTTCTTGTTTTGAGAAGACTTAAAAATTCTCTTTTTATTCACAGTGTTCTAAAACTTCATGATAATGTGCCTTGGAGTAGATCTTTCCTCATTCATTATTTTCTGCCTAGAAACTCATATATATATATATATATATATATATATACACACACATATATATATATGATTTGTTTTTCTGTATACTTAAAAAATAATTTTCTTCTCTTCATTTTTCTTTTCTTTCTGGAATCTCTATTATTTTGACATTGACCTTCCTTACCTGGTATCCTCTAATTAAGACTTTTTCTTTTTTCCATGTTCCAGCCATCAATTTTATCATTTAACCCTTCTAGCAGTAAAAAGTTTTATCACATTTTTAATTTTTAAAAAGCTCTGTCTTATTCTTTGCATATTTCTTTTATATAGAGTTTCCCATCTAGTAGCTTTTCTTATATCTCTAAGATAATGTAAGCTTCATGAGGCTATGGACTTTATCTGTTTTGTTCATTACTTTGTGTTCAATGCCTAGAACAGCGAGTGCCAACTATGGTAGGTGTTCAATAAATATCTTTGAATGAAATAAGAATATTTACTATAGCTTATTGCACATTTTCTTCTGCTCCCTAAAGTTTCTGTTTCCTACAATTTCCTTTTTACTATTTGTCCTGGCCTGATTTTCATATCACAGGCCTAAAATGTCTGGTGAACTTTGATGTCTGTTGATAACCATGAATGAGGCACTATAGTGCTAATGGAAAGGTCTTGCTTCGACGTGGTCTGGCAAGTAGAGGGCTTTACTCTAGGGTAAGCAGGTGGAGACTCAACCGTTTCATTGCTGGAAACACAAGTGTCAGTATCTGTACATAACTTCTCTTAGGCTGATTCATTTTCCCAGAGGGAAAGCTCCTCTCTGACCTATTTGTGCTCGGCTGCCAGCCGTATGGGAGCTGAGCTAGAAAAGAGGTTGAGGGAGTTTCATTATTCCTTTTATAGATTTTAGGGTAGCTTAGCTTATCATTGACTTCCACTTTGCCTGATGTCCCAGAACATCTCTGGTTCAGCTTCTTCAGAGATTGACATCCAGCCTTTTGCCAGGCAGGAAGCAGCAATCTCCTGGCCACACAGGATGGGGAAGGGTATTTAGATATCTAATCACATATTTAAGATTTTCAGTCAAGCTTCCTATTTTCAGCCCCATCTTACACCTCTGCTCTATTAGTTTCCTATTGCAGCTATAACAAATTACCACAAACTCTGTGTCTTAAAAATAACATAGATTTATTATCTTATAGTTCCGTAGGTCAATAGTCTTTGTATGGACTAGTTCTTTCCTTGAGGCTATATGTTATTTATATATATAATTGAATCTTATTTTTTTTATCCAATCTGAGATTAAATTTCACTTAATAAATTAGTTTATCCATTTTACTTATGGTTGTTTGAAATACGTTTTATCTTAAATTTGTCATCTCATTCAATATTATTTATACTTTTAATGCTTTCTCGCTTTCTGTCATTTGTTCTTTTGCATAATATGATTACATTTGTATTTGTTGATTTGTCAGCTTTAGATAATAGTATTGATTTATTGCTAAAAGCACAAGGCCATTTATGAACTTCAACTTCCTTGTATATCCCTTTCCCCTGTGTAGAGCAAAATAATCCCTACAGCCATATTTAGCCTTAGTCCTGTACTGCGTAAGTTGCATACCCCATCTACTTCTTTCAAAATATCACTTTCTCATTCACGTGGCTTTTATATTAATTGACATCTTGGTTAGCCAGATTTAATTATTAAGTCAGATTTAATTATTAAGGGCCTATAAGTGAGATCTTTCATATTGATAAATCTTTCTATTGCTTTTATGTATGAATAGTAAGTTTGATCAAATCCTTTATATAACATACACACAGACACTTCATAATTGTAGACACTGTTCCACTGCCTCTTTCTGTCATCTAGTATTGCTAACATAGAGAAACATGTATCCATAATTTTTTCTACTTGCTTTTTCTGCTCGCGTGCCTCAAATATTCTTTTCTTTATCTTTAAAGTTTTGTAACACAAATGCCAAGGCTCAGTGAGGCTCTATAGCTACAGCTAGCCATACTTATTTTTTTTTTCCTACAAAAAGGTATGCCCTTTCTTTCTGAATCTTACTTCATTATGGTTAAACAAATATATGCTTGTTTATTTTTTCTGTTTCTGGTTTTGTCATCTTGAGGAACAATTACAATTATGCACACATCATCTCTGCAGCTACCATCTCTATTGTCTCCTCCCTCGCTTCCATCTTTTTGTTATATTTCATTTCATTTTGTAAGATTTTCAAAGAAAGCCTGTTCATATTTCATTGAATTTTTAAAATAAGTTTTATTCTACTTCATGCTGCTTCTAATAGGGCTTTTATTTTTATTGTTTCTATTAGTTTTAGTGTATTCAATTTCTTTCCTCAACTCTCTTAACTCATCTTTTCAGCTCCTATAATCTCATTTCTCCAATTTGATCTCTTTCATCCATTCTTTTGGCTTTATTTCTTTTAACCACTTAGAAAAAGCCCTTGTCATTTTCATTTCTTTGAAAGTATGATGAAGTGTTTGTCTGGTATTTTCTTCTGTTTCCTAAAGTAATTCTTCTTCTGTGTATTATTTATCTCCCTTTTGCGTGTGATCTTTCGTCCTCCTCCTCCACCAAGTTCTAAACATATCTATTTGGTAGAATTCATGTTGTGTCCTTTACTTAATTTTTATCTTTGTGGTGAGTTGTCTACAGGCTTGCATTTGGCTTACAGAGACTGTAGAGAGGGTTGGGAGGTGAGGAATGAGGAGTCAGATCTGGCAGCTTAAAGCCACGTATGGCACAAAACCTACAGACCCTGTGCCTGAGCCAGGTTTCTCCTTAACTTTTAGCCTCCCTTGATCGCAGTGAGAAGCTCATCTAGGTGAGCTCACAGCGTTCAGTCTCCCTTTGTGGTCCATGATGAAGGCTAATAGATCACAGAAGTTTTGTGTTTAATAATGTGGTGTTTATTTCTGTCTGGTCCGCTTTGGTCAGCACCACAGAGCTGCTTCATTCCCCCCACCCCTTTCATCACACGCCAGTTTTTTTTTTTAATGTAATGTATTAGTTTCCTTGGGCTGCTGCAACAAATTACCACAAATTTGGTGGCTTAAAGCACCAAAAATTTATTCTTTCACAGTTCTGGAAGCTAGAAGTCTGGAATCAAGGTGTTGGCACAATCGAGATCCTTCATCGTCCCTTCCCGGCTTCCGTGGTTCCCAGCAATGCTTGGCATTCCTTGGTTTGCAGGGCATTGCTCCTTTCTCTGCCTTCTTCCTACGGCTTTCTTCTCTGTGTATCTCTCTGTATCCTCCTCTCTTCTTATAAAAACGGTGGTCATTGGATCTAGAGCCCACTCTATATCTCGGGTGGTTTCTACTTCTGGAATGATCCTTAACTAATTTCATTTGCAAAGACATTACTTCCAAAAAGGATTGATTATATTCTGAGGTTTCAGGTGAGCATGAATGGGGAAGGTATTTTTGAGCCAACTAGGTGTAAAATAATCCAGCTCTGAGATAATAATAATGTTTGCCCACATTCTGACCCCTCTATCCCTGCCAATCCATGATGAGAAACTGAGGCCTGGAGGTATACCCTCTCTTCCACTATTAGCCTGTATCTTCAATTTTCGTTGTTCCAAGAAAGAGATTAGATTTCTCATGCCTTATCACTTATTTTGAAGAATATCATTGAGCTCTGAAACTTTATCTATTACTTTTTAAAAAATGTTCTCTTAATTTATCCAAATATTACTATATTTTGCAAAAATTCTTTTTATGGTTAGTTGGGGATAGAGCCATTTCCCAGGTTCATTATGGATGAAAATTGCTTTTACTGTATGATTTTTGTCGTATTGTTGATTTGGAGGAACTTAAATGGGGCAAGTGAGTAAAACATGCATTTATACAGTACTACCTTTACTGGAAGACTGCTTTTTAAAAAAAGGATATAGAATATTTTATGTTATGGGTGGATCATAATTCATTTAATAATTCCCCTGTTGTGTTTTCTGATTATAAATAACACTGTAATGGACAACATTATACATGTAACTCAGTATGGAAAGACTCTCTCATTTCCTTTGCCTTTGAAGTCTGTTTCTTACAACTGGGAACTACCTGGGAATTCACGTGTGTGACTTTCATGGGTGTATGGGGAGCATGAGTCTTCTCTGTCAATACTCTTCCATGGATCACTCCACTTCTCTCAATAACCAGTGACGATTCTGCCTCATAATTAATCCATAGGGTGGGCCAGTGGTCTCCAGCCTCACCTTGGCCAAAGTCCATAGCAGAAGTATTAGGAAAAAAAAAAAATTCACTGTTTTTTTCTCAAATACTTTCTGTTTTCTCAGCTTTCTGTAAACCAAGCAGACATCAGACTATAGTGGAGATAGTCTTTTACTAGGGGTAATTCTCTTGCCCCTACAAGGAGAGGGCCATGCAGACTTAGACTGGGCTGATAGTTAATGACCTGACTGGTTGTTAAAATATTGAAATAATTCTATACCACTTGGCAAATTTTGTTATACTAACATAATAAGCTGTTTAGTTAATTTATAATATAAACTTTAGAATAAATCCATTAGTTTAAGTAAAATATTGTAGGATATCTCAACAACCCTGATAAATGGGCTACCTGTCATAACAACATCTAAGAAATAGTTATAGCTCTAAGGGCCAATTGGCCAACGTGCAGTAAGCAGTGCAGAATACATGTTCATTATATAACTCTGTGTTTGGGGAGAACCACCAGTTCATATTCATCCTGGAATTATAGCTGCTATTACTTCTAAATAGTTTGATTATTATTTATCTTTTATAGTTACTGTGTTATAATTCTTGTATGTACATTTTAATGCTTCAAAATATAAGTATTTATAACAAGATACTGAATACACACTCCCAGAATGAGGGAACAACAAAGTTTGGATATGTTTCTCAGTGTTTCTGTTAACTATAATAAATAGGAATCACTTGGATCTGTGGCAACATAAAGAAGAAATGATATAAAAATTATATCATTAAAAGGTAAAAATATTAAACACATAAATATTTTATTAGATTTGGAATCATATTCTGTTAAATCTCTTGGTTTAAATGAAGGAAACTTATAATCATCAATGAGGAAAAAATTTAAAAACATGAAGAATGAGTGAAATAACAAAAAATGTTCAGAAATTTGAAAAATCAAATTCCTAAAAAGGTAAATGAAATTACTTGAAAATCTTTAAAAATACTGGATAGTTTTAGGCAAAACTTCAAAAAAAGAATAATATCAATATAGACATGCCATGGTCTAAATGTTTGTGTCCCCCCAAAATTCATGTATTAAAATCTAACCCTCAATGCAATGAGTGGTATTAAGAGATGAGGCCTTTAGGAGGTGATTATGTAACAGAGAGAATGGCCTGAAAACAACAACAAAAAAACAGCAAAGAGATTTTTTTGTCTCTTTAAATACTTCCTGGCTGGGCTGGTGGCTCATACCTGTAATTGTAGCACTCTGGGAGGCTGAGATGGGAGGATTGCTTGAGCTCAGGAGTTTGAGACCAGCCTGAGCAAGAGCGAGACCCATCTCTTCTAAAAATAGAAAAATTAGCCAGGTGTTGTGGTGCACGCCTATAGTACCAGCTACTCGGGAGGCTGAGGCAGGAGGATCGCTTGAGCCCAGGAGTTTGAGGTTGCTGTGAGCTAGGCTGATGTCATGGCATTCTAGCCCTGGTGACAAAGTGAGACTCTGCCTCAAAAAAAAAAAAAATTTCCCTTATTCTTTTAGGTAACTACTGTAGCCTGGCCTGCATCCCTGAGGCAGGTTACGTCTTTTGTTAAAATTCTCAGGTGGTGCCAGCCCCCCATGTGAGTGGCTGGCTGGAGTTCACAGGCACTGTCTTTGGCAGAAATGGGATTATTAAAATAGTTAACCACAGTAATTGTCTCAAGCTGAGAACACTCCCTTTAAAAACTCTGTATTTCTGCCTATGTTCAGGAAATTTGGATTTTGAGTTGAGAAGGTCTACCATTTTTCTTCCCTTTGCTGGCAAAGGTATTAAATCTCTTTCCCCATCCTCAAAACGCTTGTCCTTGTTTTGATTTGGCCTCGTGGACAAGTGGCCAAGTTTTCAGTAACAATTAGGTTATGAGGGCCGAGCCCTCGTAAATGAGATTAGTGCTCTTATAAAAGAAATCCCAGGGAGTTTGTTTGCCTCTTCCACCATCTGAGGATACAGTGAAAAGGATGCTCATCCATGTAGCAGTGGTTAAGCCCTCACCAGACACTGAATCTGCTGGCACCTTGATTTTGGACTTCCCAGCCTCTGAGACAGTAAGAAATAAAATTTCTTTTGTTTACAAGCCACCCAGTTTATGGCCTTTTTGTTACAGCAATGTGAATGGCCTAAGACAAGACACATAATGGTAATCTATATTTTTATTTCTGGCTTCTTAAGAACATATCTGCTAAAATGAGAACACTGCTTTTAGAAAATGTAAATTAAGACAGTAAAATTTCAATAATTTTTGATGAAGCTTCAACTGTTCTATGAAAAAGTAGTGAAATAATTTCATTTAAATGAAAAATTCAATACTTTGAAGTGAGAGTTGAAAAAAAATTTTTTTTTTTTTTGGTTTTGGAAACTGACATAAATAAGATCTAAAATTTTTGTTGATAGTGCTTGAGAAAAATGATTTCAATAAAATATGTTGACATAAAAACCTTACTGAACTTTATACAGTTATGCTAGTGGAATGTTAGAAAGAAAGTCTGGAGTTTTAATCATAATTTTAACAAAACTGTATATTTTAATTTGGCACTGTCTAAGTAACCATAAGCAATCACCCTGGATGATGTGAAAAAATATACAAAATAAATGTTTTCTCCTGAACTTTACATTTGCTACTATTTATCAAATAAGCATTTGAGAGAATTACCCAATATTTAAGAAGAGATGACAAATACAATAATAAAAATTAGGAAAATATTTGCACCTCAACTGGCAGCTTATAGTGCTAGAGCTGAAAAGCAGTTTGGAAATCATATCATTATTAAAAATTGTGAAAAAGAGTAGTTTAATACTTGAGAAATGAAAACATGTTTTTAAACATTGGGTTCCTAAGATATCTTTATTTAGATATAATTCACATCCCATTAAATTAATCTTTTAAAAATGTATGAGTCTCTTGTTTTTACTGAAGAAAAAATGATATTTAGTGAAGAAGAAATGATATTGGCAAAAACTGTGATCTGGACATCTTCTGATGTTGTGGAAAAATAGTGAAGTGTGAGTTCTCCAACATTGTTCTTTTCAATATTGTTTTGGGGTGGGGCAATTACTCCAAGGCAAAGCACCCACTTTCGTCCCTAGGAGACCTGGAATCCCTCACCATCTACCTAACACAGACATTAGCTAGATGTGTGCCCTTAAGTAGGTCCCTCATTTTTTTGCAACCTCAGTTTTCTCACCTGCAAAATAAAAGCTCTGAACTAGACAAACTCTGGGCTCCTTCTGCTCTGAATTGCAATATCTGTTTCTAAAGGGAATGGATTTGAAAACTCATTTGTGTAATCACAAAAATCAGATGTCAAAGCAGACACTGAAAGAGAAAAACAAAAGGGAAAATATTAATTTTACAATATCTCTGATATCTCATTTGAGATTTTCCTTTACAAATAAAAAGAAAGAGACAATAGACTTAAAGTCTCTCCAGCATTCTATCCTGTCATTTTTTGGAAACAATCTTGCTGCACGGATCTTTGAATTTTATAACCCAAATGAGACCATTTATCATCCCAGGAATTTAAATCAGAAAAGTGGTGTATCTTTATGGTAATAAGGAACAAAAAGAGGCAATGGGTTTGAAATTTATGTAATTACTTGGCTTTTGCCATATATCTGAATACAGCAATATCTTCTAGCCTTTCTTGAGTGTAGTGCAGAAAACTATTTCCTAATTTGGTTATTCAGTATGATATTTTATTTTGCTTTTCTCACATACTTTAGGGAGAACTGATATGGTAGAAGAAAAAGTACCATGGTATATTCTAATAGAAAGAAAAAAGGAGGAAGAAACCAGGTACATTTAGGAGAGAGGAAAAAATGAATGGCTCAAGTAAACTTGTAGCAGCAACCAAATCTAAATATAAAAGGGTTACTATGACTACAAAGGTGGTATATTTGAATAAAAATGGATATGAATGTCTTTTAAATGCTAATTGCAATTGGAGGAAGTCTGTCATTTCAAACTGCAGACAGTCCCCCACCTCCTCTTCTACCTTATGGCTTCTGGATGGAATCTACTTTAAACACAACTATTGCCCTGTGAAATTGAAAAGCACTGTAAGTTCCCTGTGTAAGGGCTACTTTATACCAGTTCCAGCATTGCGACTCCAATTCTTCATTTGTTCAGAGTCAGGAGTCTCAAGACCCCTTTTTTTCTGATAAAGAAAAAGAATGATGATCCACCTGAAAAATCTTTACAGTACAAGTCATCCCTTCTAAATGATTATGACTTTTAGTCAAGTTGGAGAACACTTACAGAACGAATTCTAAAAGCAAAGCACTATGGGGGAAACTCAGATAATTTGGGTTCTTCTCCCCAAGGACCCCCTCTGGATGGGGAGTTATACTGAGTGCTCTTTTTGGATTCTTTCCAGATCTTGTTTCAGGCTCCTAAGAAACAGCCACTGTTCCTTGTAGTTAAATATAGATTGTGCTGGAAGGTGCCTGAAATAAAACCACCATGGCAGTGTCAGCATTACCAGATGACACCGATGCACTTGAGTCTACTGCAGTATTCACTGTCATTTCTGATAAGTTTAAAGAACATATATGGATTCTGCTTTTAAAAGTCATGTGAGTAATGAAATTGGAACTCACTTTGTATCACATGAAAGAAATGGGTGACATTTACATCAAGAATATTTGACCATAGAACTCTTTGTCTTCAGAATAATGATTAACAAGTCAAAGAAAAATAGTTTTCTGATTCAGTGCGTGCAATGAACAATTTAAGATTATTTAAGAAAGCTTTTCTCTCTAGAATCCAATAAGTATGGATGGGCCCTGACCTTCAAAGTGTAAAGGAAAATAAAAATCTCAGGACCATTCCCCCTACTCCTTATGCAAAAGGGAAGGTCAAGCCTGGAGGCTGAGCCATGCACTATCCCCTCCCAAAAGAATAGCTGATACATTATGCATCCCCGGCATCTACAAGAACTGCACCCACAGATCATTCGTAAGGAAATTCTTTGCTGGCCTCCCATAAGCAAGGATACGCAAATCGAAATTCTGGGTCTGCAGCCTAAGTATGGCTCCTAAAGCTAAAGTGTGTTCAATTCCACACTAATAACGTTGGATTATAAATTTATCTTCCAAGGTACAGAACAGAGACAAGATCAAACAGCTCCTGGGGCACAGAGACCAGACTGCTGGCTGGAACCATAGGAAGCAGCAAGGAGAAATTTAGCCCTGAGAGAGGAAGGCATCTTAATAAAGGCCTACAAGTGGGGAGAGGTGGTTCCAGGTGGGGTTGGCTTGGACACCCCACCTCCTCCAGAGCACTTGTGCTCAGGCAAGGCCCAGTCTCAGGAGAGCAGATACTGTAACCATGGGAATTTGGATATCTGGAGCAGAGGGACCTCAGTGCATGAGAGTGAGACACCTTGTGAGCAGATACGATTCATATATATAGGCATTTTATTTAATCTATAAAGACTAATTTTGTTTTTTTTTAATCTGTGTAAATAGTAAAAAACACAGAGAAACTGTGATTAAGCCAATCAGTCCCAGAAAAAATAGCACTGTGCTAGGAACATTAAGAACTGATCAGCTCTGGTGGTCACTGGCAAGAATGAGCTTCCAGTTTGTCCACATTACACACCTCCATAACCAAGTAGAAAGAGGGCATACCTATCTTTCCCCAAATACTAACTTGTTCTAATTTCTGAAAGTGGAGAGCTAATTCAATTAGTGAGACCAGTGAAGGAGCTTGTTATAAGAAAAACCATAATAAAATCCATAGCTCTTTTGTATACAACCAGTAACTTGTTCGAAAACAAAATTAGCAATGAGAGCTTGTCATAATAATAATTTTAAAAATTATATAATAGCTGATATTAAAGATAATCTTAAATAGAAACATGTGAGGTCCACTGGAAGAAATGTACCAAACTTGTAGAATACTTAGCTAGATAAATAGGTATATGAAATATTGTATTGCATTTTTATTCTTTTAAGTTCAAAAGTAAAACATGCTTATTGGGAACTTTTCTAATAACTAAAATTTTGGAAAACAAAATCCTTCTCCTTATTCTCCTCCCAACCCCTTTCACTTCCCAGAGGGGCCACAGTTAGCAGTTTGCTATGTATCTTTCCAAATAAGTTATGGACTGAATGTGTCCCCTCCAAAATTCATATATTGAAATCTAATCCCCAATGTGATAGTTTTAGGAGGTGGAGTCTATGCAGGGTGATTAGGTCAGGAGGGTGGAGCCCTTATGAATGGGATTAGTGTCCTTATAAAGAGACCATAGAGGGCTGGCCAGCCCTCTCTGTGAGGACAGGGAGAGGGTGCCATTTCTGTGAACAGAAAATGGGCCCTAATCAGACACTGAATCTCCTGGCACCTTGATCTTGGACTTCTCAACCTCCAGAACTGAGAATTAAATTTCTGGTTTTTCTTCTTCTTCTCCTTCTCCTTCTCCTTCTCCTTCTCCTTCTTCTTCTTCTTCTTTTCTTGAGACAAGAGTCTCACTCTGTTGCCCCAGGTAGAGTATAGTGGTGTCATTGTAGCTCACAGCAACCTCAAACTCATGGGCTCAAGTGATCCTCCTGCCTCAGCCTACTGCATAGCTAGGACTACTGGTGTGTGCCATAAAGCCCGGCTAATTTTTCTGTTTTTAGTAGAGACAGGGTCTCACTCTTGCTCAGGCTGGCCTTGAACTCTTGAGCTCAAGCAATCCTCCCGCCTCGGCCTCCCAGAATGCTAGAATTATAGGTATGAGCCACCATGCCTGGCCAAATTTCTGTTGTTTATGAACTACCTGGTCTACAGTATTTTCTTATAGCAGCCTTGAAAGACCATTCCTATGGTACTGGCTGCTTTAGCAGTCCTTTAATGGCTTTAAACATATTTGTTGTTTGCTTGTTTTATATTTAATATTTTTATTTGGCCTTTCTAGTGATTTTGAGTGGGAATGTTGGTCTGCTATAAGCCATTTATCTTACTCACCAATATCTCATTGTCCACACTTAGTCATATGGTCACATTGCACACGGGGAAAGGTAATTTTTAAAAAATTTTTGAGTGACAATATATCCAACCAAAAATCAGAATTCTGTTCCTAGGAAAGATGGGAAGGATGGGTGTTGTGGTAATCAACTAGCACTGTGTCCCAAAGTGGGAGGAGCCAGTTGTAGTGCCAGGGTGGGATGGGGAGTGGGCTTCCCATATATGGGGGTTATGAATTGCCAGAACACACCTCTGACTTAGGTTAACTCACAGAACAATCATAACTTGATTAACACTAGCTATTAAAATCATCTGACTCCCTGTGTTTGGATCCATGCTTACTAAATAACCTTGAGGTAGTGATTTAGCTTTCCTTAGAGATGTGGAGAGAATGTACTAAGCCTCAGATATGAATCTACCAATTTTTTTGGCAGTTATATTTCTCAAAGTAAATAATCAACACCAGTGTCATTACCTGCATAACGAACCAGTCTTCTTGAGCCTGCTTTGCCCTGGATGAAATGACAATATATAATTTCTTGAACTACTAGGATTTGATTGTTGCTGTGGCCATCCTACTAAAGTACTATAAACATTTAGACATTAGACATCTCTTGCTAAATCTAGCAGCAGGTTTATTTTCTGGAACAGAAAAAATGAATCCTCTGTTTAGAAAAAAACTTTCAAATGATGTCTCAGTTTCTAATAGAAAGGTGAGACAACGTACAACAGTGATGAACACAGGAAAGATCATGTCTGAAAACTGTTTTCTCCTTATGTCGAGTATGCCATTGGAAAATGTGGTCCTGAAATTTGGTGAAAATAAAGCTCACAGAGAATTCTAAAAGACTTTCTCTCAGACTGATTGGTCTATAATTTGGGGGTTATACAAAATGTTTGCTCTTTTTAAAGGTAGAGCAGAATTGTGGATTTTGGCTAATCTGAAAGAACTTCCCTATTAAGTTAATCACTGCGAACACTGGGCTGTAACACACAGAACAGATTTAAATTCTGAGGGTAAGAGCTCTCTTGGCACCCATTTCAATTTTAGAGGAATAATCAGATGATTAAGAGAAAAAAATAGTGACTCCAGAGGTCCTTGGGATTCTCCTGTAAATTCTGAATAAGGCATTTAATTTTCCTAATTCTCATTTCTTCGTTTTCCAATCTGTTATTGAAAATAAAATCTGGCCTCTGAGGATATGTGGCTTGTACTAATGAAATAATAACTGGAAGGATCCTGAGTTCATTGGATGGGCTCTGGGACCATTTCCCTAAAACCTGTTCCTGTCTAATTACTAGTTTAAAATTCAGCACTTTATTAATGTGTTGGCATCATTTGGAGTATTCCCTTCCCTTTTTTCTTTTTTTTTTTTTTTTGCCCTTTTAAATATTTTTAGACACTAACACATTTAGTTCTTAACCTTGTAGAATGTATGCTATGGACTCTATCCCTAGAAAAATGCATCTATGCACCAAACCAAAAACTTTTGCCTGCAGTTTCAGAAGAGTCACAGATTCCTGAATTAAAGAAGATCAAACATATTTTAAATTTTTTTCTAATATGTATTTGTCAGGTTTTGAACATTTTGTAAATAATTAGGCTCTTTTGTATCCCTAAGGATATACCTTTACTTTTGAAAGTTTTACTTTTCACCATCTCAAGTTCATAACATCACACTGGCTTAAAAAACATAAAGAAATATATACAACAATCGTAGCCAATGTAATTTGCAATAGAGTACAAATAATTCCAGTAACTTCCATGTGGGGAAGTTACTGGAATTATTGTCAAAATTGCTTTTAACTCTATTTTCTACCTTGATCAGAATTTATTATTTCCTGATGGCTTTGATGATTTGTCCCAGGCTTGCATGGTCTGTGGCAACCAGGCAGCCAGTTGCTGAAATCAACAGAGTCATGGTGGTCTCCTTTAGTTCATCACATATGAGCTTTCCTACAGGAGCAATCTGTACATGCTTTTCCCTCTGTCTTTCTTTCCTTCTTTGCATAGTTAAAGCCTCCTCATCCTTCCTTATTTGGTGAATAGCTTTCCCCCACATGGTTATTCAGGGACCCAAGCTCTTTCCATTTTGTGGCTCTACTATCCCTAGGACTTCAGAATCTTCTGCTTCCAGCAGGGGAAGAGAGAAGAGAGAAGACACCCACTGATAATTTCCTTGACCCAGAAGTGACACACATCACGTCCAAACACGTTCTGATGGTACAACTACTCACATGGCTTCACCTAAGGAACACGGGGCTTTGAGAAGTGTAACTCCTGGCTGGATAGCCGCTTCCTAGGGACATCACAACACTGAGGAAAAGGGAGCTTGAATTTGGTGGTAGCCACCTATCTCTGCCACACTATAGTGTACCACCAGCATCTAGCATAATGGCACTTAAATATTTGTAGACTGCATGAATGAAAATGAATGAATGCAATTGTTTGAAGTAGTTTTATGACCATCAGTATTATAAAAATTTCACATCTGGTGCACAGAATTTGGAAAAGCAGCAGCTTCATTAGGTGATAGCTACCCTATTTACATAATCTCAAAATAATGATCCAGGAGGCACTCACTGTGCTTTCTCAGGTCTAATATGTCAGGAAGCACCAGATGGGCAGCATCACTCTTACATTTCTGCTTCAGCCTGCTGGCTTGGATCATTCCACAGATGCATCAAAAGAAATGGAAAAAGCAATCATAGTGAATTATGCCAGAGAATTTTGCCTGAATTGGTTTTCTTCTGGCCATTTCAAACTGCATCATGAGTTAATTGCCCAAAGGGCCAAAAAAGGGTATAACAATAGAACAGATAAATAATCAATTAAAAGTGGATTAAATTTAGATTAACTAGTCATTAGGTAAAGATCTTTGAGCAAACTGACCTGTTTCCATTTGGTGAATTTATCTATTTCTATATATTTACCATATATATTCATTATGTATAATGTAATTCACTTAATATATCTATTTTATGTATGGTTATTATATATTCATTATATTATTCATATATCCATTATGCATGGTCATAATATATTCATTAGTTCATATTCATTATATAATTCATTAACTAGTATATTAATTTTATAATGGTCATATGAAATATTAGATCTCGAATTAGGCATAGAGAGACATGTCAGGAAATTGTAATTATGTTGTTTGTATGTTTCACATAACTCTTTTGCTAACGTAGTCAAGACTTAGTTTTAAAATATAGAGCTTGCTTATGTAACTAGTGATTCGGTTTGCACCAAATATCTAAATTTTAAACTTATAATGTACCCTCAAATATGTACTTTTAATAAGGAGTTTACAAGATTAATAAGGACTATAAGGTTTATTTATTTTAATATTTGGTGCAATACCTAAAGTCATGTTCCCTGCTTTCCTAATTCTTGTAACATTCCCCCAGTTCCTCCAGCTCTATTTTTCACTAAATCTCTGACTCCTACCTCCTACAAGGTGCTCTGTGTTCTTACCCATCTTAGTTTGTCTGGCTGGATAGAAGAGCCAGAGAATCAGAGAGCTGTAACCTGGAAAGAGCTTCACCTTCAGTGGGATCAGTCTGCTCTGTGATCTGATAAACCATTTCAAAATAAATCCCTGGTTACTTCACAAGTGATTTGTAATAGAAAAACTTTCATTAAAAAAATCACCATGGCGATATACAACACAAGGTAATAGATTAATGGTAAAGGCAGTACAGGATTCTGTGTGTGTGTGTGTGTGTTTGTGTGTATGTGTGTGTGTGTGTGTGTGTGTGTAGGGGATTACATTGCTGAGTAAGACTTATATGATGCAGAGGAAGGAGGTCTAGACCCTTCAAATCATGCTAGAATAGGCCTCCTTTGCTTGCACACCTACACCTTCTCACTATATCCTCTTCAAAGAGCTCAGTTGTAGCGTTATGTTTTCTGCAACATCAAGGAAGCAACACATTTTAGATCCCAGCCTCATATTTGCCTAAAGAAGTCTCCACTGAATAACCAAAAAATTTTCTAAGATGTTGTATTTTGGGGAAAAATACTTTTACTTATTTCAAAACCTTCAGTGATTCATGCTGTTTTAAGGGAGTAGTTTAAATAAAAACACAAACCTTTAATGCTCTCTAGATGGCTTTATCTTACTTTTGAAATAGAATGATACTTTTTTTTACTGGATGGTTTCTGAATGATTGCCATATAGGAGAGATTTACGTATGGATGTGGAAAAGGCCAATTTAACTGCCCACACTTCTGTATCCCTACGAGTGGTGCCAATTTGTCCTACACTGTGAGGATTCAGCACAGAATAGACTGGTGCCAAATCTGAGGGGAGAAATCAAATTTGATCTCTCAAGTGAAATTTGATCACATAGAATTTGTAATCTTGATCCTGCATCTAGATACACAATTAAATACACAGTCCCTTTATTTTGTTTCATTAACATATTAGTGATGATATTCCATATTGTTATGCATCTTACAGATTGTAAATGGATTTACTTATTTATTTTTTTGCCTTTCCAGGTGGATTTGGAAGTACCCAAAAGAGTCTATTAAGAATGTAATATCAATTTTATGAAAGCCCTAGTTCAAGGATCCTGGGGGACTTTATATAGTGTGTGAAATATTTAATAGTACAGGGCATCATCTATAGCAGTGGTTCCCAGCTTTTTAAAATGAAAGGCCCATTTTGAAACTAAGGAAAGCATCACCAGCTATACTATATGCAGGAAGTTGTGCTTTTAGTATCTATTAATTGAAGAATAAACTAATGATAACACCTATTCTGGATTTAGAAATGCTTTAAGATATACTTGCATGCTATTAATCATTACAGCATCAGCATGTTTTTGTAAAAGTATAAGACCTATGGATGAGGACCATGTTATCCATGCCAATAATGCTTGGCTTGTGTTTAAACTAGTAGACTTTCAAAGGGCTTGTCCCACATAGATCAGAAAGTGCTGGCTTAAATTAAAAATATATAATTAATGATGGGCATATTTTGAGTTTTTATGAAAATTCTTTCTTGATAAAGTCCTGAGAGCTTTAAGTAAAACATCTCTTTCAGGGTCCATGACTAATGCTGGTCTTATTTCTCCACCACGATGCCTGATCTTTTCTTGATGCAAAGTGTGACCTCTGAAAATCCCATGTGGATCTAAAGGTTTATCATTGCTGGAATGATAGCATTGCTGGAATGCTCTGCCATGAAGTTGTGATTAAAGATTCATGTTCTGTAGCACCAAGGAATTGGCTAGGAAAAATATCAGGCCTGATTAATTAATTAGACAATGTGCTGAACGACAGCCCATTTTGCAGTATCTCTGAGACAATGTGATTGCATAGGCTAATAGAAAATAGACCACAGACTCAGAATTTAAAAATAAGACTATTATTAATAAGAACTTTATTGCAGGATAAATGGAAGTGCTCACCAGTCAGAGAAAGGGTGCTATCACGTCCTACTTCCTTAACACATTAAAATGATAAGCTTATTTCTATTCATGCAAAACCATAGGACTCTTCTCCAAGAATTGAGGGAGGAGAGGGGCCTTGGGAGACTTGGATATGGGAGACCTCCTTCGTTCCTTTCCTCCTTCTTAGGAATCAGAGCTGCGTTGCTGTCTAAGGCTCACCCTGCCCACTCCTCCTTCTTTCTCCCTTTGTCTTGTATTGGGATTTTCCCCAATAAAATCTCTTCCACTTCTAGTCCCTTCTGGGAGTCTTCCTCTCAGAAGACCTAAGCTATCATACCATTTATTAGCTTCGATGGGTTACTTAATCCTTATAAGTATGGTCTGTCTCAGTAGTTAAGAGTAAAATAATAGCATTTAGGTCCCATAGGTTTTATAAAGAAGAAATTTGAAAATGGCCGAAAAATTGTAAGCACAGTACCTGGCACATGGCAAGCAGTCAAGAAATGATAATTGTCATTCCTATTATTACTACTATCTTTCATTGCTTCTAGAATTCTTTGCTTGGAGGAAGTTGAGAAAGCTGAAGTCTGACTTTTCTTGGAGGAGCCCTGGATTGCAAGATATAGATGAGAAAGAAACCTCACAGAATTCCACGTTGTTGATAACCCAAGTGCATTGTAGCTTCCTGTGTGAGGGTTTTCCTTGCTATTGGGTGTTTGCAACCTTTGTACTTGGGCAAGAACCATTTGAAAAGCCTCCTGACCTACTGAGGCTAAAGGAAGAGTGGGCTGGGGACCTAGAGACTTGTCTGCCCAGTCCAAAAGATCCTCCTCCCCCTACACCTGTTTTCTTTTTAGATAATTTCAGACTTACGCAAAAGTTGCAAGAATAGTGCAAAGAATTTCTGAACACCTTCATCCAGATTGCCCACGTTAACATGTGTGTGTGTGTGTGTGTGTGTGTGTATTCACTTGCATACATTTTTTTCTGAACTCTTTGAGAGAAAGTTGCAGGCATGATGTCCCTTTGCCCCTAAATACTTCAGTGTGTGTAGTCTGAATGTAGGGTCTACACTCAGCACAGAGGTAGAAATTGCCCATTTGCAGTCTCATATCCTGCCCTACAATAAATTCAGAGCTGCCTGATTTTGTCTCTTGCACTAGCACAGATCATTTCTTTGGTTAATCACCATATGAAGTAGTTATTTTTCTTATAGGGATCATGTTGTCTAAAAAGTAATTATTTTCAAATATCAGAATCACACTTATCTTGGTAAGAGGCTCAACTGATGGGAAGCATGTGGGAAAACTGATACCCCTGAAGGTGATTCAGGTGGATCTGCTCATTCAATATCTCTCTAGGCATGTGCCCATTGAGGTCTAAATTACCTCTGTGGTTTAAATTCTTTTTTTTTATTCTCTTTATTGATCTAGTTTGTGTTAAATACTAACATAATATGACTTTCAATGACTGTTCTAATGCTCAGAGGACAGAAGACGACTAAGACAAAATACCTACCCTGAATGCAGTTGTACCAGGGAAAACAAGACAGGAGCAAAAAAACAATCATAACACAAAATATGAGAGAAGGTTTGAGAAGAATGATGGATTACAAGGAGGTAGCTGGCTCAGGAAAGATTTCATGGAAGAAGTGGCTTTAACATGTTCATTAAAAGAAAGAAGACGTTTTCTGGGTATTGTTGAGGAGTTGCCTTCTACAAAGGTGTCAGCATAGGCTAAGGCATAGAGACAGGAAAGCACTAGGGTGAATGGGATACTCGAGTGTAGTCGAGAGTGAGGAGCTCTATGTGGCAAGAACTTCTGGGACTTGAGGTACTTGTGGAAGAGCAGTGAGAGCAGGGTTGTCTTAGTCTGTTCGTGCTGCTACAACAAAATAACTGAGGCTGGGTAATTTGTAAACAGCAGCAATTTATTTCTCACAGTTCTGGAGGCTGGAAAGTCTAAGATCAAGGCTCTGACAGTTTTGGTGTTTGGTGAGGACCCAAGCTCCGCATCCAAGATGGCACCTTGAATAGTCCTTCCTCCAGAGGGGACAAACACTGTATTTTCACATGAAGGAATGGACAGAAGGAGAAAATTTACCCCCTCAAGCCCGTTTATATGACACTAATCCTATCTATGATGGCAGAGCCCTCATAGCTCAGCTGTCTGCTAAAAGGCCCCACATCTCAATACTGTTGCACTGGGGATTAAGTTTCAACATGAATTTTGGAGGGAACGCAAACAATCACACCATAGCAAGTGTGGAAAGATATTTTGAGCAGATTGTGGAGGATCTTGGAGCGTGGTCTCCAGTGAATCTCTTGGCTCTGTGTGTGAGTCCTAGAGGCAGTGTGTTTCCCCTCCTCACTCTCTCTCAGCTTCCCTCTTCCTTGTACTCTCTTCTTTTCCTGCTTTTTTTCCCTTGGTATCCAGAGACCTCCTCTACAAACAGAGTTCTTTGCCAGGTTGGATAAAGACTTTTCTCCACTCTCCCTCCCCACATGCTCAGACCTACCCTATTTTGTTAAAGTACAGGGACAAACTTTTTTATATTTCTAAGTTGTCACAAAAACTACCAAGATGAGGGATGCTGACACATGTGCCCAGAAGTGAGTCCCGTGGGCCATCTGAGGAAGCGGCCCTGTGTCCACTTTCGTCTGTCTTCTTAAAATAATGCGCCTTGGCAAGATAAGAACAGGAAGCTCTAATCAGTTTCAATATTTAACCAGATTAGCTATTTACCTCCACTCCCCGATGTGTCATTGTAGGCCCAAGATGACTTGGGTGAACATGTTAGAAACTCTTTGAGTTCACAGGGGTGCTTTCTCCCTGAGAATGCCAAGTTAAGGCTGCTCTGAAAAGTTTTCCTAATTTTGTTTTCTTGTTAGGGACATTCTAATGACCATGAAGAAAGAGCAAGTACTTACCAGTACTAATTTTTAAAAGGTATTATTAACTTTATTGTCCTATTTCCTCAATACTAAGATGTACATTTTATGTATTGTCACATTTCTAGAATTAGAAGTAAGCTTTACATTCAACATGCGTGTTTAATGCAGTGTCTCTTTGTTTTCCTTCCCCTCTACCACCCTCCCCCAAACCCAAAAGCAAACAAACAAGCCAAAGCTCTCATTAAATTGCTGTCTTACAGTCAAGGGAATAGGATGATATTTTCTAGTTTCTCACTTCTGTCCCCCAGAGACACCCTTTCTGCTTATTAGCTGGGTGAGCAGAAGTCATCTACTTTAAAATGTCCTATTGAGGGGTAAGCATCCTTCCCTAGGGAATGCTACAAACTCTGAAATCACCCATGTATTAGACATGTCTAGACTATTTTCATCAGCTGACACCCTTTCTTCCCCTGCAAATCAAGTCTCATCTGAGTAATTCCCACGTGAACGCGTCCTCCTCTCATCCAACTGTCCTTCTCAGAGCATCCATGACAGAAAGCAGCAAGGGATTAATTTTTAACGATCTAGCCTGGTTTTTATGATGGGTCATCATCATTATTTTTTTAATATACTAATGTTCCTATGATGATTCAATTATAAGTAGAAGTATAGGGATTTTGTTTGGTAGATTGCTTTATCTTGAACAAAACAGAATATGAATTAAATATTTCTAAATATAGGAAAGGAGGAGTCTTTTTGTAGCATCCTGCATGTAACTGCATATCTAGATTCACACTGGGACTGCATAAATCTTATCCTGTCTCTGTCCTGAATTCCACTCCCCTACCTCCTGCCCAACTTTAAAAACTGGGTACTGTACGGTTGAGGTGCATAGATTGAACAGCTGCAAGGAATTTTCTAAAGTGAACAGGTGTCACAAAATAGCACATTGCTGAGGGGGTGGGTAGGTGGAGGGGAGGGGACTTTGGCAGGTCACTCAGCGCCAGCTGCTTTGTTGAAGTTGTGTGGGGGGAGGATTAGAAGAGGAAAGAGTCTGCTGCTCAGGCCCAGAGAAGCCCAGGTTCCATCACAACATTCTATTTGCAATCTAGGTGAGGTTATTTTAGGAGATTCAGCAACTCTCCCTCCAGGTCCCTAGTGGACTCCAGCAGCCCTCTCATCCCTGTCCACTAATCCCCTCCCCTCCCCACTGCCTGCTTTCCTCATCCATGCTCTTTGACTCATCCTTCCTTCCTTTTCATCTTTAATCTTTTTCTAAAACTACTTTTGGTCTCTACACAAGAACTGAAATCTGACTTTTCTGTAAAACCCTCCTTGTAGAGACAACACCTTCTTCAGGTACCTGCAACCCACAGAATATGAGAGTTTGCACAGCCCCTTTTCCTCTGTGCCCCTTTCCCAGTAGCTCTGCCCTCTCTCTCAACACTGTCTTCTCCTATGCAGCCCAGTGGGGCCACTTGCATGGCCTAGATGAAGGGGCATAAAGAGCAGTTTGGAGCACAGGTACGTAAAATGGAACCTAAACAAATTTTCAATTTTTCCCACCTTGTCTTGTTAAATAGGAAACTCAGGAACTTTCTTTTCCCCATTTAAAAAAATTATAACATTTTTTCTTACTTTAATTCTTCTAGTATAATTATTCTTTTTCTTTCCTTTTTATTGAAATTTGAGATTTTATTGTATCTGGATTTTGCAGTCTCAAACTAATCTCCCTTCCTTCCTTCCTTCCTTCCTTCCTTCCTTCCTTCCTTCCTTTCTTTCTGTCTTTTTCTTTCTCTTTCTTCTTTGATATGAGAGGAAGAGGAAATAAATACAACCTGGAATAATATCAGTCTTCTTTGGCTTCCTTGGCCACCCAAGAACAGGGACAGATGGGTGAAAAGGGAGCTGGTCTGTGATGGATGTGTCTTTCTAGTAGTTTTCCAAGAGTTCCAAGGCACTTCAGGGCTGCCATGCAGGCCTTGAGGCCACTGTCAGCAGAGCCTACTGACATGATTTATCTTAGGTATTCGGTTTTATGGCTAAAAGAAATTTGCTAGCCATTGTGTTTTGTTTCAGACATGCCATGCCATCCTTGCCCCAGAAAAAAGAAGTTCTTCCTGAGAACTCCCCAGGAATCAAAGGTCTTTTTAATTTATATATATATATATATATATATATATGTTTACAATAACACATTCTACATGTTTTTCACTATGAGGCATCGTGCCAGATTTTGACATGCATTAATTCATTTGATTCTCACCACAACACTATGAGTTAAGCATTAATATTAGTAGTGCTACATTTTAAAAATCAGGAAGCTGATGCTTAGAAAAAATTAAATAACTTATCCCAAATCATACAGCTATGAGCTGGACCCTGAATCATTTGCTTGAAACCTCAACCCCCAACTACATTGGGATGCCCCAGGACAGAATGAAACTGACTATTCTCCCAGGAGTGTTCTAGGAGCCAGCAAGCCCACAAGATTCGTTTAAGCATCTTTGTAGTGCGAAAGATCATGCAGACCCAGCATACCAGACTCTGAAGAGTTTGGTATTGGCACATGAGCCAAAGAGGCAAGCAGAAGACATTGAATGAATGGCATATGTCTGACTGTCTTAGTCTGTTGGTGCTGCTATAACAAAACACCAGAACCTGGGTAATTTATAAGCAATAGAAATTTATTTCTCGCAGTTCTGGAAGCTGGGAAGTCCAGGATCGAGACATCAGCAAGACTGATACCTGGTGAGGGCTGCTCCCTGCTTCCAAGATAGCACCTTGTTGCCATATCCTCCAAAGGGGACGAACGCTGTGTCCTTACATAGTGGCAACAGCAGAAGGGCAAGAGAGTGTTCCCTTCAACCTTGAGTCTTTTATAAAGGTGTTAATCCCCATTCAGGAGTAGAGTCCTCATTACTTAATCACCCCCAAAGGCCGTATCTCTTAATACTATTGCATCGGGGATTTGGAGGAAACACCGTCATTCAAGCCGTAGCACTGACTAAGAATTCTGGTCACCAGCTATATTAAGTACATTTATGTATTTTAGTCAGGCTGCATGGGGAGAGGGTCCATTCAAGCCTACCTGGTCATGTTTCTCCTCTCCTGGAAGTCTGCTTGAAAATCAAGTCCATTGTTATTTATGCCCCTTTTAAAATTCCTCTACCACTCTTACTCTCTGGTTGTCCTTACCATATGAAATACCTACTTTCTGCTAGCCCATAAAATAGAGCTGCTTATAAGCTATATTAAAACTTGAAGAAAAAATAAGCATGCATTTTTAAAGCATGTCCCCAAATAAATTTGAAGTCAAATCAGTTCAAGCAATTATTGTGCTACAAATGTCATTAGATTCTCAATTACAATGATTCATAGATTTTTTTTAATCTCCCCAACTGAACTTTAAAAATGATTTCTAATTAGGAAGACAAAATATTGTCTTAAAATTTATTCATTGGTTCAGAAGACCAACAAAAGAAAGGGACAAAAACTTCTGGTAGTGATAAAAAAAGTCTCAAGCCTTCACCATGCCAAATATTTATTTTCCTTCTGAAACAAAGTTATTGCTTTCCAAATAAGGAAACCATTTAGAGCCAAGATATGCCATTCAAATCGTAATGGCTTTTTCTTGCTAAACTTAGAATGGAAGAATGTATACAATAAAAGTGTTAGCGATTCTAGAAGTAAACATTTTGCCCATAATGTATATCAAATTAAAAATATTCTAGCATAATGGAAAAGATTACATTGTTGATCCAGCCTTAGTTGGACATTTGTTTTTTGTTTGTTTTGTTGTTTGTGTTGAACTTTTTAGTACTGGGGTAGATTTAGATTATACCTATGCCTGTCTGCACTGTCTCACTTAGTCATTCGCACAAGACTATTGATGAAATGCCAAAACAGAGCAGGATGCTGGTATCAGAACAGGCAGAATCCAACTGGCCCAGAAAGACAGGAAACCTCAGATTTTGGTCTGGTAAGCAGAGTATTCCAGCTGTAACTCATAATAGCTATACCATTTAGAAGGTAAACAAGGAGCCCACAATCTATGCCTTCAGAGTTGTTTGGCTGTTGATAAACCACTAATGACTCCAATTTATATCTGAGGAATGTTATTATTCTATATACAAACTGAGTGAAACATTTTTATAGGCTAGATATTAGTCATCCAAACAAGTGATTAGTACCAGATTCTGTCAAAATGATCAACCAAGTCATGTTGTGCAGACTAGAAATTTCCAAAGCAAGTTCAGTGCAGCACTAATTCATTAGACTGTTAAAAGATAGCACTCAAAAAAATCATTGGCCCACGAAGCTTGGAAATACAGTGTCACATGAAAGTAAACAGGCTATTTCATGCAGTATTTCTATACCAGTAGAGATACAGCCCCAATGATGACTGAGCCTGTATCTAATTAATCTTTCTCTTGTGTTTGAAAAGAAGGGTTTATGAGAGCCTATTTTCAGAAGCCATCATTGTCTTATGCCAAAAAGGTGGTGCAGCAAGTACAGATTGCTTACTGGTTTCAAAGAGATGGATCTGTTCATTCCATTATCAATTACCTGAGGGCCATCTTAATTTTCCATTGCCGTGTTGCTATTTATGTTTTAGCAACATGCTCAGAGATAGAGATCATTTCTATTAGGTGTAATGGCAAAACACTTCTTTTATTCTTACTCTACCCAGGTAATGCTATTAGGACAGTGTAGTCTGGATTACATATTTCTCTTTGTTTTGGTACTTCTTTATATAACTACCTGACATATTCTGTTGTGTAGTGGATGGATAATATAATTCAAGCAATAAAAACATATTTCAAAAAGAGAGGAACAACAGTCACAACTGTTGAAGTATGGGTCAAAGTCTGGACTGGTTGAAATTGATGGAGAAAGATCATGAAATTTAGGGACTTACTACAGTTGGTGAAAGTTTTCCCATCAAGTTCCAAAACCAGTTTAACTCTAGCAATAATTCGTAGAAATTATATAGTCATATGCTGCATAATGATGTTTCAGTCAGCAACAGACTACAAATACAATGGTGGTCTCAGATTATAATGGAGCTGGAAAATTCCTGCCACCTAGTGACATCATAGCCATTGTGTTACAATTGCCTGCAGTTTTCAGTACAGGAACATGCTGTATAGGTTTGTAGCCAAGGAGCAATGGGTTGTATCATATAGCCTAGATGCATAGTAGGCTATACCATCTAGGTTTGTGTAAGTATACTGTATGATGTTTGTACAACAACAAAATTGTCCAACAGAGCATTTCCCAGGATGGATACCTGTCACTAAACAACGCGTGACTGTATGTCATTTTCAAAATGGCAAAATAGAATTGAAAACAAATAACATAAATCATGGGATCTTAAAGAAGAATTGAATTTGAGTCCAACACCCTGCACAGATAGGTTAACTGTAATCATCCATACTCATCTCATAACTGTTCTCATCCACATGGGCTTTTCTTTAAAAGTAATGGAGATAAACATTATCATTTCCCTATGTAGCCTTTTCCAATAATTTACAATTCTTATTACTGTAACTCTTTCTAGAATTAGACCAGTACCCAGTACTAGTACCTGATCTGCCAATAGCAGATGGAATCCTGTACATGCCACCATTCCCTGAGGGCACCGACAACCACCTGGTGACAGGTTGATCACATTAGATGTCTTGTATCATGGAGGTGACAGAGATTCATCTTCACAGGAATCACACATATTCTTGATATGGATTTTCCCTTCTTGTTCGTAATGTTTCTGCCACCACCACGTCCAAGGACCCTCAGAATGCCTTATTCACCATCATGGCATTCTGCAGTGTTGAATCTGATGAAGGAACTCATTTCCTGCAAAAGAAATACAGCGCTGGGATCGCAGCCATTGGATTAACTGGTTTTGCCACATACTTCCCCATCCAGAAGCACAAGCCTAATTGAAAGGTGGAATGGATTACTAAAGACTCAGTTATGATGCAGTTGGGAGATAATACCTGAAAAGAAGGGGCTCTGTTGTACAGAATACAGTTTATCCTTTGAAATCAGAGTCCACATGCCCAGAATACATGGGTCCAGAAATCAAGGGATGGAAGTAGGAATGGCTCTTCTCACTATTATACCTAATAAGTCACAGAAATCCTGTTTCTTATCCTGGCAACTTTGAACTATACTGGTTTAGAGATCTTAGCATGGGTGGAATGCTACCACTAATGGACACAACAATGGTTCAACTAAATTGAAATATGAAACTATCACCTAGAAATTTTGAGCTCCTTATGTCACTTAACCAATAACTTCATTGCATTTGTGTTTTTGTCTGTCCCATACAATACTTCTATCTGACAGTCCCCGTCTGAAATTTCCAATCTCCCTCCATTCTTCGAAACACAGCTGAGATCACTATGCTTTCACTAAGCTTCCACTACACTTCCTAGCTCCCAGGGATCCCCCAGCCCCGTATATAATAAACAGTTTTATGCTTCACGTGTCTCTCCTAATATTATATTATCACTTGTAAACTATAATTAGTTTTTCAATGTTTATACTTCATTCCCCCCAGCTGATTGTAGGGATTTTTGAAGGCAAGAATTGTGTCTTTACAACTTCTGTGTATATCCCATAGCAGGGTTTTTCAAGTGTTGGTGCCTATTCATGAGCCATGCTGTCACGTGTCTACAGCAAGGGGAAAATAATAAGGATTATGTAGCCAGTTTTAAGCTAATATACTCAAGTTAGAGGATTGTCCTTTATTTTGAAATTGTGCCCTTCACACTCTTATTGTGCCAATATACTCCTTGTGTTTTGAAATTATAGTCATGATAGATGGGAGGATTTTCTGACGTCTTTATTTGATGAAGTCGAAAAATCAGAAGCTCTTTGTCTGTTCCTCCAAATGCAAGGGATTACATTCCTCCATAAAACCCCAAAGTCTAAAAAATAGTGCATCTAGCAGTTGGTGCAATGCCTTTTGGATAATTGTGGTTTAATATGTGATTATTCATTTGGGACATCAAATGACTGAGTCCTTGTTCTTTAAGAGTTGATAGCATTCTAATCTCTCCTTGTTCAGAAATTTCCACTTGTGTTAAATGTTGGGACAGAAATGCAGATCTAACTCAGGTTCTGTTCATATGATTCCCCCCGCCCTTGGCTGTGTACCTAATGGTTCTTATTTTTTTAATTTCAAAATATTAATGTTCATATGATTTTGAGGTAATTTAGCAGGAGGAAAAATAGTTTCCATAGTTATTTGACATCATGCAATTTTTGTACTAGACTATTTGTGGGGAGAGGGGTCTAATGCTACATAGATGCAAGTAAATATGTGAGACAAAAAATTATTCAGAAAGTAAGAAAGAGTATAAATTTTTGCATCTTTTAATAAAACTTCCATCCATCTGTTAATTTAAACTGTGCATTATTTATATATCTGTGAGAAAGTTCTTAGAATTTAACATTAGGAAAAAGTTTGTGTTCCCAAAGAATAAATTGCATTGTTCTATCACATAATGCAAACTACATAATTTATGATGTTTTTCCTTTAGCCTTGACTGCCAAGAAGTTCAATGCTAAACATAACTCTCGATTGCATTAATCTATCCTCTTACTGGTTGCTGATCTAAATCTCTCCCTCTTTTCTTGTGTTCTCATTGGCTCTTTCAGATTTTCAAAAACCGTCCTTACATATACCTGTTCTGGAGGTAATTTGTCTCAATTACATTTGGAGAGTAGGAAAAGTAAAAATTATAAATGAATCACTAATAAATAGAATTATCCACATTTGGGGGAAAAAAATCAGAGCTTACACATGTATTTTGCTATCCCCATCTCAGCACTTGTTTACTATCTATATTCCTGCGAAATTATTTTGACAAATTTCAGTTTTTCTTCACACCAGTAAACAGGGGGTCATTTGCTCAGAACAAATAGATGGTGAGTTCTTGGGATCCACAATAATTGTTTGGTCATTTTCTGTTTGGATGGAAATAGCTCTCAACTGGGCTGGCTGTAGAGCTTCATCCCAGCTTCGAACCTGATTGTCAAGGGCCTTCTCTTTTTCAATAGAGCTGCACTTCAAATTTGACAATCATCAGCAACTACCTTGTGACTGCAATTCTCAAAGGGGATTGCACAGTGTTATAATCCCTTGCATTGTTACTTAAACTATTCAGAACAAATGAATTTTTCTTGTACAGAGGAGCAGGTTTTATGTTTTATTTATTTTTATTTTTTACCAACCTGATTTCTTTTTTGTTTTTAAATTTTTTTTTTTTTACCGATTATGAAGCAGCGCTGAGAGAAGAGTAGGTTTTTATTTTTAAATTTTTTACCAACTTGATTTTTTTTGCCTTTGTTGATGGCCAAAAAACATATGAAAAAATGCTCAACATCTCTAATCATCAGGGAAATGCAAATCAAAACCACAATGAGATATCACTTAATTCCAGTGAGAATGGCTTTTACCAAAAAGTCCCAAAACAATAAATGTTGGCTTAGAATCGGAGAGATAGAAACACTCATACACTGCTGGTGGGACTGCAAACTAGTACAACCTCTATGGAAAGCAATATGGAGATAGCTCAAAGAGCTGCAAGTAGAACCACCATTTGATCCAGCAATCCCACTACTGGGTATTTACCCAAAGGAAAAAAAGACATTCTATAAAAAAGACATCTGCACTAGAATGTTTATAGCAGCACAATTCACAATTGCAAAGATGTGGAAACATCCCAAATGCCCATCAATACATGAGTGGATTAATAAAATGGTATTATGTATACCATGGAGTACTACCACTCAGCACAAAATACAATGGTGATCTAGCACCTCTTGTATTATACTGGATAGAGCTGGAGCCCATTCTACTAAGTGAAGTATCACAAGAATGGAAAAACAAGCACTATATGTACTCCTCATCAGATGGGTATTAATTGATCAACACTTATGTGCACATATGGTAGTAACATTCATTTGGTGTCAGGCAGGTGGCGGGGAAGGGGATGGGTATATTCACACCAAATGGGTGTAGTGTGCACTGTCTGGGGGATGGGCACAGTTGTAGCTCTGACTCAGGTGGGGCAAAGGCAATATATGTAACCTAAACATTTGTACCCCCGTAATATTCTGAAATAAAAAATATTAAAAATTTTTTTTTTACCATTCAGGAAAAAGCACTGACAGAGGAGGAGGTTTAAGCTGTAGACTTGCTAAAATTTTTAATGCTGGATTTCAAGGGAGAAAACGAGTGGGTTCCAATTTCGGCTTTATCATCTTCTGTGTTGTTACTTGCACAAGTTATTTAACTTTCCTGTGCTTCTGTTTCCTCATCTATAAAATAGGTGAAATGGTAGTATTAGTGTGGAGAATAAATGACATATTTAGCAGTCTAGGTAAAATATTATATATAAATTATACATACATAAAATATATTATAGTAGCATATGTAAAATATGAGTGCAAATGATACATGGTATTGTATATAAAGTAACTATCATGATCCCAGGCTGGAGTTAGCTATTGTTAACATTTTAGAACTATAGAAATATAATTATATAGTAAGCATTACAAATGCTACTTTAAAAATTTGCTTTCTAAATATAAGTTATATACAAATTCACTTAAAGGGCAGTATGTGAGATAAAAAAATGTAAAAATCTCCTAACCACAAAAGATTATCATTTATTATTTAAATTATGACATACTTGAAGTTCCCTGTGGCCAATGGAATTGTATCCATTCATTTTCGTGCTGCCTACTTGTCCTGAGCATTTATTGACTGATGCTCAGTAAACGTTGACCTGAAATAATCTGAATTCTGACTAGCTGCTCTTCACAGGCTGTATTCACTGAGTGCCAAGGATGCCTCAGGCACTGGGGATGCAAAGATAAATAAAACATGGATTCTGCATTTAAGGGAAGCGCCCCCTAGCAGGGGGAGCCAGACACATAAAGGGACAATGGCTTCCCTGGGGAAGTGGCATGTGTGAGAAATGTGCAGAGGGCTGAGTGGCACTGAGTGGGCAGGGACCCTGGGGAGGGGTGGCTGTCAGAGGAGGTTTTCTGGTGTGTGGCCTTGCACCTTACCCTTCCCTCTGCTCTGCGTTTGGGGTTTGGATTCTGAAGTCAGTGAATGTGGCAAGAAAAAAACAAGCGCAATTAAAGCCAAATTACCTCTAAAAATCTCTTAATTGCCTGTTCAGTAAGAATAGGTAGAATAACCCCTGTAAAGGTACACATCTTTACACATGTGAAATGTCTCTGGTAATCTAAAGTATATAAGGACATAAGTAATATTTTGCGGTATTTTAATGTTTAAAATTATTATTATTATTATTCTTTTGGTGAGGTGCTATTATTCAATTCAGTTAAGTTAAAGGTGTATGTGATGAGATGCTGCTGAAAACAGAAGACAAGGCCTATGTTTTAGCAATAATGACTAATGAAAGACATTGTACTATTATCTCTCTGACCCTAGTTTGTGAATGTTTCAATAGAGAAATAAAGCAACACTGGAAAAGAAAGCATTATATCCATTTTTTAAAATAGAATGCATCATCATAAAATAGTTGTGAATGTGAGCAAAAATAAAATTTACTCACCAAGGTGTAGGATATAGCCTAGAAATGCATCTATTTTTACGCTCTAGACTTTCCATCAAGTAACTAAGCAATTTGTCTTTGTCCTTCTATGTCCGGAATGTTATGACTCTAAGAAGACATAAATATAGCTGGCACCAATCTAAACTGTGAAGACCATAACACTGAGATGAGATTTTATCAACAAAAGGATATTTAAAGTGAATGTTTCTGTAATGGATTTAGGTAGAGAACGTTCTTAGAGGGTCATTGTGAAAGAAAAAGGAAAAAAGCTGATACGTGCGAACAAGATTTGAAAAGCAGTTAGTTAGCACATTCCCGTAGGCTATTTTCCCAGAAAAGGAGCCCAAAGTCTAAATCATAAGAATAAAACCTGCTTTTTTTTTTTTGTAAGATGAACATTATAATGTAGGGCTATGTTTCTGAGTAAAGGCCTGATTCTCAGTTCTCTATAAGAATACTGCCCTGAAGTTATATAAAATCCTGTATACTATGAAGACTTTAAAATAATTAAAAATCAATTAAGCAGACATCAGAATAGTTAATGGTTTAAAATTACATTTAATATGCTACAGCAGCATAAGGTATTATTCATTGCTCTCATCTTCTTTCTTCATAATTCCTAGGTTATACTGCAATAAATGAGAAGTTCAAAGAATTCTTTTCTCGAACTTGTATTATGAACATTTTCGAATGCAAGGAAAAGTTGAGAAAGGAGAACATTTGAATTGTGTAGTCATCATCTATATTTAACAATCTCTTTTTAATGTGAAAATCACATATATAAGCAATTATATCTCCTGGTGAGTATGCATATCTTTTATTTATAGCTCTATTGAAGTATAATTTATATATCCTAAAATTTACCCATCTTAAGTGTAAATTCAATGATTCCTAGCTATTTATACAGTTGTGCAGTCATCACCAAAATCCAGTTTTAGGATATATCCTTCATCCCCCCAAATTCTCTTGAGGTATTTTTAGTCAATCTTCCCTCCCACCTCAGCCAGAGGTAACCACAGATCTGCTTCCTGTTTCTATAAATTTGCATGACCTGGATATTTCATATAAATGAAATCATACAATACATAGCATTTTGAATCTGGCTTCTTCCACTTAGTGTAATATTGAGTTTTATCTATGTTGATGCAAGTATTAATATTTCATTTCTTTCTTTCTTTTTTTCTGCCCAGGCTAGAGTGAAGTGGCATCATCATAGCTCACTGCAATCTCAAACTCCTGTGCTCAAGTGATCCTCTTGCCTCAGCCTCCAAGTAGCTGGGACTACAAGCATGTGCCACCACGCCCAGCTAATCAATCTTTCTTTCTTTCCTTCCTTCCTTCCTTCCTTCCTTCCTTCCTTCCTTCCTTCCTTCCTTCCCTCTCTCTCTCTCTTTCTTTCTTTCTGACGGGGATCTCGCTCTTGCTTAGGCTGGACTCAAACTCCTGAACTCAAGCAATCCTACCACCTCAGCCTCCCAGAGTGCTAGGATTACAGGCCTGAGCCACCGTGCACAGCCTAATATTTCATTCGTATTATTGCTGAATAGTTTTCCATTATGTAGATATACCACATTATGTTTATCCAGTCACCAACTGAAGGATACTTAGATTGTCTCCAGTTTGGGGCTATTATGAACATTCACATACAAGTCTTCATGTGAGCATATGCTTTTGTTTCTTTTAGGGTAGTTTTTGGGAAAAGAATTGCTGGGTTGTGTGGTAACTTTATGTTTCACTTTTTAAGAAACTGTCAAACTGCTTTCCAAAGTGTCTGTACCATTTTACACTCCTGCCAGCAATGTCTGATGGCTCAAGTTTCTCAACATATTTACCAACACTCAGCTTTGCCTGCCTCTTGGATTATGCCATTCTAGTGGGTGTACAACGGCACCTCATGGTATTTTTAATTTACATCGTTGCTCTGATGAGCAACATGTTGACTATATTTTCTTTCACGCAATTATCACTCATTCATATGTCTTTTTTAGGTGAAATGTCTAATCAAGTTTTTTGCCCACTTTTGGATTGTGTCTTTCCTTACTGAGTTGTAAGAATTCTTCATATATTCTGAATACAAGTCGCTTAGATATATAGTTTTAGGATGAGCTTATCAATTTCTACAAAAAAAAATCATGTTGGGATTTTAATTGGGATTTTGCTGAATCTAGAAATCAATTTGGGGAAAACTTGCTCTCTTAACAATTATATTAAGTATTATTTTTCTATTGCTGCTGTAACAGATTAGTGACTTCAAATAACACAAATTTATTATCTTATAGTTCTAGAGGTAAGAAGTCCAAAATCAGTCTTACTGGGCTAATGTTAAGGTGCTGACAGAGTTGGTGCCCTCCGGAGGCTCTAAGGGGAGAATCTGTTTCTTTGTCTAGAAGCAGAAAAGCTTCCAGAGCCTATCTGCATTCCTCGGTTTGTGGCCCCCTCTGTGCATCACTCCCATCTCTTGCTTTCATTGATGCATCTCCTATTACTGACTTTGATCCTCCTACCTTCCTCTTATAAGGACCCTGTGGTTACACTGGGCTCACCTGGATAACCTAGGAAAATCTCCACATTCCAAAATCCTCAATCACATTTGCAAAGTCCCTTTTACTGTGTAAGGTAACAAATTTCTAGGTTCTCTGGCTTAGATGTGGACATCTTCCAAGGACTATTATTCAGTCTATCATGACCAGTATTGTCTTGTAATCCATAAGTATGGAATATCTTTGTATTTATTTAAATCTTTTTAAATTTCTATCAGCAATATTTTGTAGTTTACAGGGTACAAATTTTGCACTTCTTTGTTAAATTTATTCCCTAAGTATTTCACTCTTTTTGAAGCTCTTATAAATGGCATTGAATCATTAATTTTTCAGATTTTTTGTTGCTAGTGTATAAAAATGCAATTGATTTTTGTATATTGACCTGTTGTCCTGAAACCTTGCTTAACTCAACTTATTTATTAGTTCTAGTAGGGTTTTTTTTTATGTGTGTGTGGATTCCTTAGGATTTTCTACATACAGACTCATACAATCTGAATGAAGACAGTGTTACTTCTTTCTTTCCAATCTGAGTGTTTTTCTTATTCTATTTTCTCATTCCACTGGCTAGAACCTCTAGTATAATGTTGAATATAAGTAGCAAGAGCTGATATCCTTTCCTTGTCTTGATTTTAGGTGCAAAGAATTCAGTCTTGCGACACAAAATATGATGTCAGCTGTAGTTTTTTTGTGATGTCCTTTATCAAGTCGAAGAGGTTTCCTTGTATTTCTCTTTTTTTTTTTTTTTTATGTTTTTCCTGTCTTTTCCCAGATGTGGACTATTTTAGTAAACTATTAATTGATTTCTGCATTGGAGGTCTTTTCCTTTCCAGCTTGTTTGAAAAAATCAGATCAAACTTCCTAAAACACAAGTGTGACCTTGTTATTTTCCTACTCCAGGACCTTCAGGCTTTTTCCTGAATTTAGTTTGAACTTCTTAGTGTGGCATAATCAATTATGATAAATCCATATAGCACTTTACAGTTTTCAAAGCACTTTAATATATAATCTTGTTTTCAAGATTTTCTATACTCTGGCTGTAACCCATGTGGTAAAGTGAAAAAGCATTAAGTGGGAAGCTAGGAGACTTGGGTTTTTTTAATTTCACCTTTAATTGTGACCTTGAGTCAGTTTCTTTATCTGTAAAATGGGAGGGTAGGATTAAAAGCTTTTATAGGTTTCTTTTCACTGTGTTGTGCCTTTCTAACTTTATTTTATTTATTTATTTTTTTATTTTTTATTATTTTTTTTCAATTTAATTTTACAGAATCAAAGAGTCTAACAGTATATCTTGTTAGATACAGTATGTCCTCATAATGTATACATTATTTCTTGTACAATGATATGAAATAATATGGGAAATATTCATGATAAATTATTAAGTGAACAGTGCAAGTTAAAAACAATAGTTTCATATTTTTTTCCCCACCCCCCCTTTCCCGAGTCAGCACCTTCAAGTGTTACCACTCCCCAAACGGTGCACAATGCACTCATTGTGTAGGCATACCCCCATCTCCTCCCCCACCCCCAACCTCAGTCTGATGTCCAATTGGTGTCGTTTCCAAATTTGTATTTAGGTGATGATCAGGGAAACCAATTTTCTGGTGAGTACATGTGATGCTTGTTTTTCCATTCTTGGGATACTTCACTTAATATAATGGGTTCCAACTCTCTCCAGGAGAACCATAGAGATGTCGTATCTTCATCATTCCTTATAGCTGAGTAATATTCCATGGTATACATATACCACAGCTTACTAATCCAATCATGTATTGATGGGCATTTGGGTTGTTTCCACATCTTTGCTATTGTGAATTGTGCTGCTATAAACATTCGGGTACACGTGCCTTTGTTACAGAATGACCTTTTTTGCTTTGGGTATATGCCCAGTAATGGGATTGCTGGGTCAAATGGCAGGTCTACTTGAATCTGTTTAAGATACCTCCATAATGCTTTCCACAGGGGTTGCACTAGTTTGCAGTCCCACCAGCAGTGTATGAGTGTTCCTGTCTCTCCACACCCACGCCAACATGTGTTGTTTTGGGTTTTTTTGATAAAGGCCATTCTCACTGGGGTTAAGTGATATCTCATTGTGGTTTTGATTTACATTTCCCTGATGATTAGAGATGTTGAACACTTTTTCATATGTTTGTTAGCCATTTTTATATCTTCTTTTGAAAAATTTCTATTCATGTCCTTTGCCCACTTTTTGATAGGGTTGCTTGATTTTTTCTTGCTGATTTTCCTGAGTTCTAAATAGATTCTTGTTATCAGTCCTTTATCTGATGTGCAGTATGCAAAAATTTTTTCCCATTCTGTAGGTGGTCTGTTTATTCTCTGGACTGTTTCTTTGGCTGTGCAGAAGCTTTTTAATTTAATCATGTCCCATTCATTTATTTTTGTTGCTGCTGTGATTGCCTTGGGGTCTTCCTCATAAATTCTTTGCCTAGGCCAATGTCTGTAAGAGTCTTTCCTACATTTTCTTCTAGAATTCTGATTGTATCACGCCTAAGGTTTAAGTCTGTTATCCACCGTGATTTGATTTTTGTGAGAGGTGAAAGCTGTGGGTCCTGTTTCAGTCTTCTACAAGTGGCTAACCAATTCTCCCAGCACCATTTGTTGAATAGGGATTCTTGTCCCCAGAGTATATTCTTTCCTGCTTTGTCAAAAATTAGGTGACTATATGAGGATGGTTCTATATTTGGATTTTCTGTTGTGTTCCACTGGTCTGTGTCCCTGCACTTGTGCCAATACCAGGCTGTTTTAAGAACCACGGCCTTGTAGTATAGTTTGAGGTCTGGCAAATTAATACCTCCCATTTTGTTTTTGTTGCTTAAAATTGCTTTTGCTATACGGGGTCTTCTTTGATTCCATACAAAGTGTATAATTATTTTCTCTATGTCTGTAAAGAATGATGTTGGTAATTTAATAGGGATTGCATTGAATCTGTAGATCACTTTGGGTAGTATAGACATTTTAACAATGTTAATTCTTCCGATCCACGAGCATGGTATATTTTTCCATCTATTTGCAAGTTCTGCTATTTCTTTTCTCAGTGTTTCATAGTTTTCCTTATAGAGGTCCTTTACCTCTTTAGTTAGGTATATACCTAGATATTTTATTTTCTTTGTTGCTATTTTGAAGGGTATTGAGTCTTTAATTTGGTTTTCCGATTGACTGTTATTGGCATATATAAATGCCTCTGATTTGTGTATATTAATTTTGTAGCCTGAGACTTTGCTGTATTCGTTAATCAATTCCAGGAGTCTCTTGGTTGAATCCTGGGGGTTTTCCAGATATAACATCATATCATCAGCAAAAAGTGAGAGTTTGATCTCTTCCTTCCCTATTTGGACTCCCTTGATTCTGCTCTCTTGCCTGATAGCTCTCGGAAGGACTTCCAATACTATGTTGAAAAGTAATGGAGACAATGGGCAGCCCTGTCTGGTTCCAGTTCTAAGTGGGAGTGCTTTCAGTTTTTCCCCATTCAGTATGATGTTGGCTGTGGGTTTGTCATATATGGCTTGTATCATTTTTAGGTAGGTTCCATCAATGCCTATTTTGTTAAGCGTTTTTATCATAAAAGGGTGTTGAATTTTGTCAAATGCTTTTTCTGCATCTAATGAGAGTATCATATGGTTTTTGTTTTTGCTTCTATTTATGTGGTGAATTACATTTATAGATTTACGTATGTTGAACCACCCCTGCATCTCGGGGATGAAGCCCACTTGGTCGTGGTGGATTACTTTTTTGATAAGTACTTGGATTCGATTTGCTAGTATTTTATTGAAAACTTTTGCATCTATATTCATGAGGGAAATTGGTCTGTAGTTCTCTATTTTTGTTGTGTCCTTTCCAGGTTTTGGTATTAATGTTATATTGGCTTGGTAGAACGTGTTGGGGAGAACTCCATCCTTCTCAATATTGGAGAATAGTTTATGTAGGATGGGCACCAGTTCTTCTTTGTATGTATGGTAAAATTCAGGTGTGAACCCGTCTGGACCAGGGCTTTTCTTTTTGGGAAGGTTTTTTATTGCTGTTTCGATTTCAGTTCTTGATATTGATCTGTTCAGGTACTCTATTTCTTCCTGGTTGAGCCTGGGAAGACTATGTGTTTCTAAAAATTTGTCCATTTCCTCCACGTTCTCCAGTTTGTGCGCATAAAGATTTTTGTAGAATTCATAGATGATATCTTGTATCTCTGTAGCATCGGTTGTGATTTCTCCTTTCATGTTCCTAATGGAGGTTATTAGAGATTTTACTTTTGTGCTCTTGGTTAGTCTGGCCAGAGGTGTGTCTATTTTGTTTATCTTTTCAAAGAACCAACTTTTTGTTTTATTAATTTCCCTTATAGTTTCTTTTTTGTCCTTTTCATTTAGTTCTGATTTGATCTTAGTAATTTCTCGCCTTCTGCTGGGTTTGGGATCGTTCTGTTCTTCTTTCTCCAGCTCTTTGAGTCTATTCGTTAGGTTGTCTATTTGCATGTTTTCTGTCTTTTTGATATAGGCATTTATGGATATGAATTTTCCTCTCAGGACTGCTTTAGCTGCATCCCATAGATTTTGATAAGTTGTATCTCCATTGTCATTTAATTCAAAGAAATTTTTGATTTCCATCTTGATTTCTTCTTTTATAGAATAATTATTCAGGAGAAGGTTATTTAGCTTCCATGACTTTGAGTAAGAGTGAGGGTTTCTGTTTATGATCATTGTTACTTTTATTCCGCTATGATCTGAGAAGATGCATAGTATAATTTCTATTTTTTTGAATTTTTGAAGACATGATTTATGTCCTAGGACATGGTGAATCTTAGAGAATGTCCCGTGAGCTGATGAGAAGAATGTATATTCTGTGGACTTTGGGTAGAATGTCCTATAGATGTCAGCCATGCCCATTTGTTCTAGCATTCTATTTAGGTCCATTATGTCTTTGTTTATTTTCTGTTTAGAGGATCTGTCCTGTACTGTCAGTGGGGTGTTAAAGTCTCCAGCTATTACAGTATTGTTATCTATCATTTGGTTGAGATCTAGTAGGGTTTGCTTTATGAATCTAGGTGCACCTAGGTTGGGTGCATATATATTGAGTATAGTCATGGCTTCTTGATGAATTTTGCCTTTAATCAGTATGTAGTAGCCATCTTTGTCTTTTATTATTTTTGTTGGTTTGAAAGCTAAGTTATTGGAAATTAAGATTGCCACACCAGCTTTCTTTTGGTTACCATTTGCTTGAAATATCGATTTCCATCCTTTTATTTTCAGTCTAAATGCATCTTTGCAGGTTAGGTGAGTTTCTTGAAGACAGCAGATACTTGGATTGTATTTTTTTATCCATTGGGCCAGTCTATGTCTCTTGAGCGGGGAGTTCAAGCCATTCACATTTATTGAGAAAACTGATAAGTGAGACAGTTTTTTGTTCAGCTTGTTTCGTAGAACTTCATTGTGATGTTTTCTCTCCTGGGCCATTGTGGTATCTGGAATTTGATCTTTAGCTCTTGAGTAGTTTTACATTCGTGGATCTTTCTTGTGCTGATCCGTGTATAATTCTCTTTTGAGTGCTTCTTGGAGGGCTGGTCTTGTCTTGGTGAATTCCCTCAACCTTTGTTTATCTGAGAATGTCTTGATTTCTCCTTCGTATAGAAAACTTAGCTTAGCTGGGTACAAGATTCTAGGCTGGGCATTATTCTGTTTCAGAAGCATGAAAATAGGGCCCCAACCTCTTCTTGCTTGTAAGGTTTCAGCTGAGAAATCTGGCGTAATTCTGATGGGTTTTCCTTTGTAAGTTACTTGTTTCTTTCTCCTTACAGCTCAGAGAAGTGACTCTTTAGTGGATATTTTGGTCAGCCTGATGACTACGTGGCGTGGTGTTTTCCTATTTGCTATGAATCTCCCAGGGGTCCTTTGAGCTTCTTGAATCTGTATGTCTAGAGTATTGGCAAGGCCTGGAAAATTTTCCTCGATTATGTCTTCAAATAGCTTGTCCAACCCTTGCTTGTTATCTTCTTCACCCTCAGGAATGCCAATAACTCTCAAGTTAGGTTTCTTCACATAATCCCACATTTCTTGAAGACTCAGATCATTTCTCTTACTTTTGATCTACCCTGCTCTTGAGACTTTCCACAGTGTTTTGTAGCTCTCTGAGTGAATTCTTCACTTCTAGGAGTTCAGTTTGGTTTTTCTTCAATATTTCAATTTCTTTAGTGAATTTTTCCTCCAAATCCTGTATTTTTTTGTGTTTTCCTTGTGTTGTTTATCCATTGATTCTTGTATATTATTCAGCTTGTTTATAATCCATAATTGGAATTCTTCCTCTGACATGTTGGTGTTTTGAGTCTGGTTTGTGTCAAATGGTTGGGAGCTGGTATTTCTCTTTGGGGATGAGCTTTCCATTTGATTCTTTGTGCTCTCCGTGTTTTTTCGCTGGGCCCTTCCCATCTAGATTTATCGTTGGATCTTTACTTATAGGTTTAGTCTGGTTAACAGGACTCTTTGTGCTCTATTCTTAGGCTGTGAAACAGTCTAGGTATGTTGCTTCTTTTGGCAAGAGGGGGAGACTGTTGTGTATTGTTCAGAGATTTTTCTGTTTCCGTTGGGGGACTGCTTCCGATGGGTCCAATCCTAGAGGATTGGAGTGATCCAGGACCGCTTTGGTGAGTTAGGACACTGTGTTGTGGTCTTTCAGAAGGCAGGCAGGGTCCACACTAATAGTAGACCGAAATTCTCTTTGTTTGTTTGTTTGTTTGTTTCCCTTTGGTTCTTCCTCTATAGGGGAGGTTTCTGACTCTATCTGCTGGCAAGATACTAGCTATGGGGAGAGGACGGTGACTTCCCTTGCTCAGCGCCCCAGTTGCTGTAGCTCCCACGGGCAAAAGTCTGTCTTGGCCCAATGTCCCCAGGGATCAGGTTCCACACTCTCGCTTCTGGAGAAGTATTCAGTGTTTACACTTGGGCAGGGATCCTATATAAGGTCCATGGACCAGGGGAGAGGGCCGTCCAGGGAGCCTCTTGGTACCCTATTGCTCCGCAGTGACTTGGCTGTGGGCCCTAGAGTGGCTATTGCGTGCCCGCAGATCTCCAGCCCTGGAGGTGACTGCTCAGGATCCGGTATGTACCAGAGCCAGGGACCTGGCCCGTTCCGAAGCTCACCGTGGGTCCCCAGTTAGAAGGCGAAAAGAGAGGAGAAAGAGAAGAGAAAAGAAAAAGAAAAAAGAAAAAAGAAAAGGAAAGAAAGAAAAGAAAGAGGAGAAAACGAAAGAGAAAAGAAAAAAAAAGAAGAAAAAGAAAGAAAAAGAAAAAAAAAAAGAAAAAAAAAAAAGAAAAGAAACGCAAAAAGCCAAACCAAAAAACACCAAAAACACCAACAAAAATGAACAAAAACAAACTACATAGCACCTCACCACACCGCAAGGCAGAAAGATACACAAATCTGAAGTATATAATTCAGCGACTCAATGTTTTTTTGTTTGTTTGTTTGTTTTACGCCTTAGCACAGCTCCGCCCCTTCACTTCCGCTCGGCTGGGTCCGGAGCGGCCATTAGATGTTTTTGTTTTTATGCCTTAGCACAGCTCCGCCCCTTCACTTCCGCTTGGCTGGGTCCAGAGCGGCCATTAAATGTTTTTGTTTTTACGCCTTAGCACAGCTCCGCCCCTTCACGCCCGCCCGGCTGGGTCCCGGGCGGTTTCGCAGTGGATTTCAAGATGGCGTCTGCGCGCCCGCACAGCTCCGAGGGTGGTGGGGATCCAACCTCCGCGCTCAAAAAGGCACGGCAGCCAGAGGCCCAGAGGGCAAAGGTGCCCGCCGAGGCTGTCCGCCGCCGGAAAAAAAAAAAAAGAAAAAGAAAAGAAAAGGAAAGAAAAAAAAAAACAAAAACAAAAACCCAAAAAAACCCAAACACAAACACAAACACAAACACAAACACAAACAAACAAAACCCAGAAGAAATTTACCAAGAATAAAATATACCGTTCGGCGAGCCTATTCTTCTTGTTCGTTTTTTTTTTTCTTTTTTTTTGCCTTAGCGCAGCTCTGCCCCTTCACCCCGAGCGCAGCCCCGGCATATCCCGCACTCCTAGCGTTGGTTCAGAGACCAGCGGAGGGCACCGGGCAGAGAGAGCCGCTCGGCACTTTATGGCTCCCGAGCGGTTTCGCCCTCGCTTTCAAGATGGCGCCTGCAGAGCTCCGGGGCTGGAGGGGACCGGCTCCCCGGCAGGCAGAGACCGCCACTGCCCGGGGGCTGGCGAGCAAGGACACGCACCGGGGGTGACCGGCTGGAGAACCGCCGAAAAAGGCAGCACGGGCAGAAAGAGCCGCTGGGCACTTTTTGGATCCCGAGCCATTTCGCCCTCGCTTTCAAGATGGCGCCTGCCAAGCTCCGGGGCTGGAGGGGACCGGCTCCCCGGCAGGCAGAGACCGCCACTGCGGGGGCTGGCGAGCAAGGACTCGCACCGGGGGTGACCGGCTGGAGAACTGCCGAAAAAGGCAGCACAGGGTACGACGCTATTTGCTGTCCGGGAGTCTTTTGTGTTTTTCCGCCCTGGGGCAGATCCGTCCCTCCTCGCCAAGCGCTGTCTCAGCTGAGATCCCCCAGGTTCTAAGGTAATTTAGCAAAAAAGCGTGTCTCCAATGCGCCACGTATCCCTCAGTGATTCTGCGCTGGCCTGGGTCAGGGCTCTATTCAATTGGGAGCGGAGGGCTAGCCGCTTTCCCGAGAGGCTGCACCCGCCCCGGCTGGGGACGGGTGTATCCGACCCGCGCTCCGCTGGCTAGTGTCTGTCCCACGTTCCCAATTTTCGTTCACCTCAGACCTCACTCGCTCTGTTTGTCCCACGCTGATTCTACGTGGATTCACACCGCTATTCCTGTGTGGGAGCGGTCTTCTAGCGTTGTGGCAGGTCCGGATCGATGCCTTCCTTCCCGGGAGCGCAGATTCAGGCCGTCACCACCACTCCGCCATCTTTGATTCCTCCCTTGTATTTCTCTTTTCATGAAAGTTTTTAACATGAATGCTGATGGAGTTTTGTCATGTGCTTTTTTTGCACAATTTATAATAATTTGATTTTTTCCCTTTATTCTATTAATATGATGTACTAGATTAATTGATTTTGGTCATTAAACCAATTTTGTATTCCTAGGATAAATCCTACTTGGTGATGGTGTTTAATTATTTTAATACATTGCTGAATTTGATTTATTGGTGAATTGTTCATGAGTTATATTCGTCTGTGGTTTTCTGTTCTTGTGGTGTCTTTGACTTTAGCATTAGGGTAATAATGGCCTCATAGAATGAGCTGGGGAATGTTTATTCCTCTATATTCTGAAAGAGCTTTTAAAGGATTTATACTATTTCTTCTTTAAATATTTGACTGAATTCATCAGTGAAGCAATCTGAGCCTGGGATTTACTTTGTGGGAAGATTTTTAATTATGAATTCAATTTACTTACTTGCTAGATGTTTATTCAGAATTTCTATTTTCTTTTTAAATTAGTTTTGGTAATTTGTGTCTTTCTGAGAATTTGTCCATCTTACCTAAGTTGTCTAATTTGTTGGCATATAATTGTCATAAAATTCTTTTTATCTCTCTAAGGTCACTAGTTCTATCTCCTCTTTATTCCTGACTTCGGCAATTTGTGTCCTCTTTCATCTTGTTCATTTTACCTCAGTGTTTGTCAATGTTATTGATCATAAAAACAATGAAAAAACTTTTGGTTTTGTTTTAAAATTGTGTTTCTATTTTTTTATTCATTTATTTTTTATTCTATTATTTATCATTTACTTCCTCTGCTTGTTTTCAATTTAGTGTGCTCTTTATTTTTTAATTTTTTACTTTTTGAGACAGGGCTTCACTCTGTCACTCAGGCCATAGTGCATGATCATAGCTTACTGCAACCTCACACTCCTGGGTTCAAGTGATCCTCCTGCCTCAGCCTCCCAAGTAGTTAGGACTATAGGTGTGCACCTCCACCTCTGGCTAGTTTTTAAAATTTTTTATGAGACAGAGTCTGGCTATGTTGTCTAGGCTGGTCTTGAACTCCTGGCCTCAAATGATCCTCCTGCCTTGGTCTCCCAAAATGCTAGGATTACAGGTGTGAGCCATTGCACCTGGCCCACTAGTTAATCCTTATCCATCATGTTATGCATTATGCATCCCATAAATTTTGAAAAAAAATTATTTTCATTAAGTTTAACAAATTAAAAATAATTTTTCTCTTGTGATTTCTTCTTTAGTCCATGAGTTAGTTTATTGTCTGTTTTCCAAATATTCCACTATAGATACAATTTAATTTCATTGAGGTTTCTGAACATAACTCATGTGATTGCAGTCTTTTTAAATGTAGTGAGATTTCTTTTGTGGCCCAGCGTATGGTTTATCCTGGAAAATCTTCTATGTGTGCTTGAAAAGAACTTTCTACAATCATGGGATAGAATGTTCTATAAATGTCAGGTCAATCTGATTAATTGTATTGCACAAGTCTTATATATCCTTGCTAATTTTTTGTCTAGCTGTTTTATCAATTATTGACAGGGGGGTATTCTCTATTATTTTTGTCTATTTCTCTTTTCAATTCTGTTATTTTTTTTTTAGTTAATATATATTGGGCCTTTGTTGTGAGTTGCTACTTCTTCCCACTCATACTCACCCTTGTTTCATTGTAAAATTCCCCCTTTTGTCTCTAATCATAGTCCTTGTCTTGAAGTCTATGTTTTCTGATATTAGTATAGCCACTCTAGCTCTCTTTTGGTTACTATTTACATGGCATATCATTTTCTATTATTTTACTTTTAACCTCTTTGCTTTTTTGAAAGAAAGATATGTTACTTGTAGATAGCAAATAGTTGAGTCTCTTTAATAAATCTACTCTGATACTCTCTGCTTTTTGAGTAGGTGTTTAGTTCATACACATTTAATACAATTATTTATATGGGATTTACATCTGCTATTTTGTAATCCTTCTTGTTTCATATCTTCTGGCCTCCATTATTTCTGACAATAAATCATCTGTTGCTCATATTGTTGTTCTCCTATACTTCATGATTCATTTTTTTCTTGCTTCTTTCAAGACTGTTTTTGTCTTTCAGTAGTTTGACTATGACTACAATAGTTTTTTGGCTCTCTGTTCTCCCTTTAGTGACTATTTGGGGATGGCTATAAACGGATTCATATAAATGGAATCATAGCCTTTGCAACTATTAAAAGCTTCCTTCACTTGGCATAATGTTTTCAAGGCTCATCCATGCTGTATGTAGCATGTGTCAGTACTTCATTCTTTCTGTGGCTGAATAATATACCATCGTATAGATATACCACACTTTTTTTACACATTCATCAGTTAATGGATATTTGAGTTATTTCAACTTTTTAGCTATTATGAATAATGCTGTTATGAACATTTGTGTACAAGTTTTGCATGGATATATATTTTCATTTCTCTTGGGTATATACTTAGGAGTGAAATTGCTGAGTCACATGGTAATTCTATGTTTAGTCTTTTGGAGAAATGTCAAACTGTTTTGCACAGTGGCTGCACCATTTTACTATACAACCAGTAGTGTTTGAGGACTCAAATTTCTAAAGATTCTCACCAATACTTGCCATTTTCCATTTTGTGATTATAGCCATCCTATTAGATGTGAAGTGGTGTCTCATTATGGTTTTGATTTGCATTTACATCATGGATAATGATGCTGAGCAAATTTTCCTGCACTTATTGAACTTTGTGTATCTTCTTTGAAGAAATATCTATTCACATCCTTTGCCCACTTTTTAAATGGGTTATTTGTCTTTTAATTGTTGAGTTGTAAGAGTTCTTTATATATTTTGGATACAAGTCCCTTATCAGATATAAGATTTCCAAATATTTTCCCTCATTATCTGGGTTGTCTTTCACTTTCTTGATAATGTCTTTTGATGCACAAAAGTTTTAATTTTGTATTGTTGCTCCTTATGCTTCTGCTGTCATATCTAAGAAACTATTGCCTAATCCAAGGTCAGAAAGGTTTACACTGTGTTTTTTCAGAGTTGTATAGTTTTAGCTTCTGAAGGATACCTTGGCTGAATGTGGGATTCTTGGTTGGCAGTTTTTTCTTTCTACTCTTTGAGAATATCATTCCACTGCCTTCTTACCTCCATTATTTCTGACAATAAATTATCTGTTATTCATGTATGGATCACATGATCATTTATTACTTTTCCTACTGCTTTCAAGATTTTTTTCTTTGTCTTTTTGTACTTTGATTATGAGTTGTTTAGGTGTGAATTCCTTTGTGCTGATCCTTCTTTGGGTTTGCCTAGCTTTTTACATCTATAGGCTAATGTTTTTCATAAAATGTAAACATTTTCATAAATATGGGAATGTTTTAAATATTATTTCTTCAATTTTTAAAAGTCTACCCCTTTGTTATCTTTCCTTCTGGGACTGTCATTACGTGTATATCTGTAAGATTGATGTTCCACTGGTTTTTCTTTCTACTGTTCAAATTGGATAAATTCTATTGGTCTATTTTCAAATTCACTGAATTTTTCCACTGCCATCTCAAATCTTCTCTTGAGCCTTTATGATGAGTTTGCCATTCAGTTAATGTGCTCTTCAACTCCAGAATATGCATTGTATTCATACATATACATATATGTATATGTGTATGTAGATACCATATGTATTGCATGAAACAGTATGCAAGATTAGTTATTAATTGAAAAAAGTTAGTTTAAAACTACATATAGAAGATGTTTTACTTTGTGTAAATACAGAGGGTCAATCTATTAATCCATACTTATTTTGCACAGAATGTTTCTGGAATAATAGTGGTGTTTCTGGAGAGGACAGGAGAGTTACATTTTAATGTAAACTCTTTCTTACTGGTTTTTTTTGAAAGATGCAAGAAAAAATTATAAAAAAACTACTTAAAAAGTAAATAAAGAACATCTTTAACAAAACTTGCAATTTGCAAGAATTTTTGTGTGTGTGTGCGTGTGTGTGTGGTCCTCTTCAGTTAGCTTCTTGTACATAGTCCTGTGCTTACTATATATCAGGATTCACTTGGTGTACAGACCAATTAATTTTAGTGACTAGATGGGGCCCCAAACCGGCATTTGACCGGTGCCCTTGGAGTCAGGTCCAGTTGTGGAACCTGGATGGTATGGTCACAAAGGATAGCAGAGAGGTCCAATATACAGTAACAGGAAGACAGATAATAACCATGGGGAATATAAGAACAAAAATTGTTTGAAGATTCAGGCAGATACTCAGCTTTGGAGTCTTGGAGACTCCTGAGATCTCACTTCACAGACTGCTATCCAGAGAGGGGACTTGAGGTCATGGGAGGAGATGGAGTTCTCAGTGCTACGGTGATTATGTCTAATTCCTCTCTTCAAATCATTTAGAAGGCTAGAGGAAGAGTTCTCAATTTCACTGGGCAGATGCCAGAACACTATTACACATTTCCAGTGGATAAAGCTGTTCTATTAGAAGATCATTTGCATGCATGTGGTGCCTTCTTTTCTATTTCTTGTTTTCTGCCTCAGGTCATTTTCAGCTCTTTTCTCATTTTCTATTCTTCACCTTGTCTCCTAGGGCTGTGAGAGGAGCTTGCTGATGGGTTGTTTGTGATAACTCCATGCTAAGGCCTTAATCCTGAACTGCATACTCCAGTCCAGCTTTAACAGATTTAGACATTTGGGCATCATAGCCTAGCACAAGTAGTACAACAATAATGTGTTCCTTCTATTGATTAATCCTTGTTGTATATGGCAGCTCCATTCAGAACCTCAAGTGGAAGAGGTGATTGACGAGGCAGGATTTTGGCAGTCCTGGGTTCTCTTGTAAATATATTCCCTTATACAATTTCATATCAAGTCTTAATAGGAACAAGAGAAGGATCAAGCTTCCAGAGCTTGGGTAATAAAGTCAGCTTCTTAGTGCTGGGGGTTATCTCCTCAAATCCCTCTTGCCTAGATTCAGGATTGTTCAAGAGACCTGAACTGGTCAAAGATGGTAGTTGATGGTTAGGTGGGAAGAGAAGGATCTCAGAGGTTTAGAATGAATCATGGCATCATAGTAGCAAGCAGAATCATTAAAAACCAAGTTGTTTGTCCCTCTGTGTTTGATCTCAGAAAGTTTCAAGAGGCAATATGGCCTTAGTGGGAACAGCTTGGACAATGAAATCAGAGAGCTATAGGTTTAAATTTCTGTCATGCATTAAATAGATGAATTTAATCAAAGTGCTACACCTTTCTAAGAATGTTTTCTCATTTACGCTTTTTAGTTTCTTTATTAAGAAGTGTGAATTCATAAAGTAATATACATACAGCCCTCTGTACCAAGTAAGCTGTCTAAACCTCACCCTATATTATTTCACACTAGTACCAGCAGCCCCATCTGGCACTTGGGTATTATACAAAGTGAACCTGTATTTATGACAAAAAACACAACCCTTCCCTGAATTTCACTTTCCTTTCTTTGAACTTGACCACAATTTTACATCCCAAGGTTAAAAGCACCCAAGTTTTAACTTTCAATGTTGCCAAACTTAACAGGCCACAGACAGCTGATTTTTTTTTCTTTGTCTAATTCCACAAAAGTTCCTAGACTCTCCATTTCAGTCTGTGGTATATGAGAGAGAAGGCTTACTCTATTTTTTATGTCTCATTATAACATTTTTCCCAGCTGAAATGATTATATTCTCTTACATTAAATGTTGGGGCTTCAAGTACCCACTTGTCTTGGCAGTAAAGTTAATCCAAATTACATTCAGAAAGAATCTTGACCTCATAGAAGGAGAGCTCGGCTTCCATTAAGTGTTAATTCTTAGAGGCAAAACTCTGTTCTATTATAAGGCTTTTGATCCTACCTCTAGTAATGGTGGGGGTAAAGCATATGACCTAGCACTTAAGCTGCAAAATGGTCTGATTGGACTCCATGGACTTGCCCAATACCCAGAATCACCACCTCCCAGTATCTATCAAAATCCCAGTATACAAAAACAGTATTTATTGCCTGCTTTAGGGATAACTACTGTCAACTATTTGTCTAGATTTGCGGTTCTTATAATTTTTGGAGTCATGGACTCCTTTGAACATTTGCTAAAAGCTACAGATTCCAATTCAGGCAAAATTTCTGTAAACTTATACATATAATATCTTTCAATCAATATAATTTATTGTACTGGAAATTTATTTCCTTCACAGAAATAGAGTGGAAAAATGTTGCCCAGAAAGAATTATATCTCTCATTCTTATTTTTCATCTAAATATAAGTGAATACTTGCTGAAAAAAATCCAAAAATTCAAACAACATTAAAAGTAGAATTTAATTCTGAAGGGTTATTTCAGGACAAAGGAAGGTGTTGTTGGCCTGTATAAGAAGCTGGAAGTTGTAGAATGGTCTTGAATATGATAATGTGTAACTTTGACTCAAATACTTTTCAAATTTTCATTTCAACAGATAGAAAATTTTAGAAATGTATGTGGTACTAACAGCTCTTTTTGCCAGACAAGGACAGGCTTATTTCTAGACACTTGAATTCCCTCAAGATTCTTCAAGTTGAATTTACATTGCATCATTTCCTTCATCCTGATCATTGAGGTCAGCTTTGCCTGTGTCTGCATTATTGATGTTATCTTATTAATGGAAGAAAGGCTTCTAAATCTGTGTTTCCAAATTTTAAGCAAATAATCTGAGAAGTACTGTTCTTCAGTGTTTGATTGTCTTCAGTTTGCTGCCTATAATGAATTCTCTAAGGCTCTATCCACTCTCCTCTATTTACAGAAGCACTTCTTCTAGCTCTAGGAAGTTAGCTTAATTTATTAGTTTTCTATGTCTAGCTGTATCTCCTGGAATAGGAAAAAATTTAGGTCAGCCAAAATAGTTTTTGTTTTGTTTGCTTGTTTGTTTGTTTTTAGCTGGCATCCATAATGGTGACTATCATCTTCAATAGTAAGATTTTACCCCTTGTCCATGGCCAAAAGTATTACTGACAAAACCAAATTATAAGTGAATACCTTTCTGTCAGATTACACTGAGCAAGGTTTTTTTTCCTCTCTCATAAAACTGAAATTTCCTCCTGATGCTTCAATCAACACTTTCAAGACTTGTCCTCAAATAAACCAGTGAACTTATGCTTAGTAGAAAACATTTCTATTTTGCTCTCATTTCTTCACAAAATCATTTGAAAATGAGGTGAACGAAGCACTGGCTCTGATGAAATTGAGGACTTACTTCTAAGCAGATGATGACGGGACTTTCAAGTTGGTTGGCAGAGTCTCTAACCAAAAAGCACACTGATGAGCACAGCGATGAGTCACGATGACACATGGGGCCTCTTTGTTCATCAAAGCAGCAAACCAGATGTGTTACCAAGCCCTGCGAGGGCTCCATCTGTGTGCAGAATATCAAGATCATCCTCATGGGGAAATTTTCTTGGCAAAGAAACTTGTCACCATGTTGAAGACGGTGAGGGACTTTGAAATTTCAAAACAGGGCACAAGATAGAGAAATTTTTCTTTGAAGTATAGGCCTGTACCCAGCGGCTGAAAATCAGTAGCGGACTGCAGGGAGCAACGTAGTGGTCTCATCCAGGTGCATGTGGAAAGGAACGAGTAGCTGCCAAGTCTTCTATTAATGTGCTTAAAATAGGAGAAGAATTTGGGGGTAAATCATGTCATTCGAATAAGACACTGCTTCACATTACTTCCTCAGTTTCAAGTCACACACTAGCTTGATCATTTCCAAGGCACATGGATTAACTAACTAAGGCTTCTGCAGTGTGCTTAGTACTGTGATAAGCAACCTTATCCAATGCTTTGAGATTAAGGTTTAGCGTTTGGGAAAAATTCAAGATTTGGTAAAATCCCAAGCCTTTCTAAAAAAAATTAAAAATCCTCAGTCTGTCTGACATTTTCAGTTTGCAAGGTCTTCTTGGAGCACTGTTAGCCCCAAAAGATTTGGTTATGAAAGCCAAATCAAAGAACATATTAGTGTTATCATGCTTCCTTTCTGTGACTATTTTCCAATTCAAGCCAGACCTTACATAAACATAGAAAGAGTTCCATAACCACGTAACCATGAATGTCAGGGCATGTTCAATGGGAAATCATGAGACATCATCACATGCGCTAAAATCCTGAGCCTATACAATAGTGTCTTAAGCCATCCCACATTTATTTAGAATGAAACAATAGCTCAATATATGAATTGACATTAAAATGTATGTTTGTAACAAAGGCAGTTGTAAAATTGAAATAAAATTGAAGTAAAAAATTTGACTGAAGTTATGTGCCAATTTAGAGAATTCTTGGGGTCCATCTACAAGGAGCTGTCTCAAGAATCTTTGGCCAAATTCTTTAAAATCTGCCTCTGGATTAAGTTTAGATCAGCAGCGAGGTGTGCTCTTAACGCACTTTAAATTGGCCCTCCATAGAACTATGTTTTTTTTTTTGAATGGTGATGTCTCCAGTTGACAGTGAGGATCGCTGTAAGAAATAGTTTCATAAAGCTTGCTGCTGTGTTAACCATATATTAATAGATATTATGAAAGATGTTTTATTACATTATGCTGCTTTCTCTCTCTGCTTCTCTCTGTCTCTGTCTCTCTCTTTCTCTGATAGCCATGGGAAAAGTTTATTTTTATCTTATGGACACCTTGAAACACAAAGCGAATCATGTTTCCCTCCACAGGGGTTGCTAGAAGATTTAGAGGCATATTTGTGGCTCACCAAAAATATTGAGTCAATATTTTTAAAATCTTGATCTCAGTCAGTTCGAGCTGCTATTTTAAAGCTGCCAGCTGTTTTCTGATTCATTTTTGAGGAAGACTAATTTCTACGTGAGAAGAAATATTTTCATTTATCTTTTGCAAAGGTAAAGTCAAAAATCTTATTTCAGAATGGACAACTTTGGACAATATGGGAGCTCAGTTTCTCTGAATGCTAAGGTGAAACTTTGCCTTTCGTCAGGGGACTCTCATCCACGCAGATTATCATGTTACTGTCTGGAAGAAGGGCCTGAGACTGGGGGTGAGGGAAAAGTGATGTTCTTCCCTTTTTACTGGGGCCTAGTGAAGAGTGGGGTCCTGGACTTCCAGTCAGGACGGAAATCAGAGCAAGGAAATTTCCTTTGTGAGGGATAAACGGGAGCCTGCGTTCAGACAGAGTCTGGGGAGAGGAGAGACCCCTGGGAAGGGAGAAACTGTGGGGTTTGGCCTACAGATTCTAGAGGCAGTGACCATTTTAATATTCAATTAAAAATTTTCCTTTCCTGTGGGGCAGTTTCTTTGTGATAGTTCCCTCACTTTTGGTAAAGTCTTATATGTTCTAGAAATTGACCTCAAGTGTGGAATCGTCCAATGTTTGACATCAGGGAATATATGAGAAAGACGGCAGTCAGGACAAAGCTGGTTCTGTGATGGCCAGAAGTGCCCTGCCCAGAGCAAGATGGCAAGCTGAGGAGGGGAGTGACCCCAGGACAGAACTGTGCAGAGGGAGGCTTTCTGCAGAGCTCCAGAAAACTCAGCGAAAGGAACTTGGAGAGAGACCAGATTGCTAGTGGTCACATGATACGGGAACTTGTGCTCTTGTTCTGGGCATTAAAGGGAACAGTGACACACCAGGGCTGAAGTAACTGGGACTTCTAGGTTTCAAGACTGTCTCCCTTCGTGGCATGCACTTAACTTACATCATCAATCCTGGTTCCCTCTTCTTTTCTCATCCTTATTTTTTCATTACTCATTTCTATAAATTTACTTATGTGCTTCTTTAATTTTTCTGTGCTTTGAACCTATGAGGCTTAGGGGTGGAAGCAGAAGGCGCAGATGGTTTTGGCTGGAACTCATGGCCAAAATGGCAGCAGATCTGTGACCACCCTGTACAGAGGCACTTTGGGCTGGGCAGATCCAGAGTGCTCTGGGGGGAGGAATAACAACGCTTATTGTCCTTCCTTTTTGTGGAATGAGCATAAAAATGCCCTTATCAGTGAAGGACTTCTTGTTGCCAACCAGCTACAGCTTTGGTGGCTACTATTTGCAGTATCTGTGGCAAAACACCTGCATAACACCTGGAGACTTGAGGCCAGAGGGAAGTTGGAGCCCTCGCTGCTCAGGGAAGACATGGGATTGGGTGCAGGTTGCCTGGTGGGCACGGGAGCAGGGCCAGTTCTAGCCAGCTCACCGTCAGGTAAGCCAGGATGAGCACTTGGGTTTATTATTATTATTATTAATCCTGCTTGTCACTCCACAGTATCTTTGGAAATTATCTTAAATCCTTTCTGGAAGAAAGCAGGATATAAATAATTAAAATCAAAAACAATAAATAGCATAGTGACAATCTCCTTCCCTCCCTCTGCCCCCCACAAAACCCCACGTTATACTACCAAAGAATATTGTCTTCAAAATAGTTTTCTCTAGAGAATGGAGACAGCAATACTCCATAATTCAAAACAGTTTTGGATTTCTCTTTGGAAACCGCCCTCAAAGCCATTTACCGCCACAGGAAAAAAATCTTCCTCATTACTTTATGGCAACTGAACATTCTATCCCAGTCTGTTAATCTCTATTCCTCCTTCCCTTCGTCCTTCTCTTTTTCCTGTTGAATGCATCCCCTCCCTTCTTTGTCCCTTCTTCACCTTCCATATAAGCAGCAGTAATATCCCCCGAGAGGCCATGCTGGGGCTGGCATCGGCTTAGAACTAGAGAAACCAGAACACAAGGTTGTGAGGCCAGACAGGCTGGGAGTCAAGGAAATGATTTGCAGAAACCCCGAGAGATTGACTGTGGCGAGTTAATTTGTATGCAGTCTGCAAAGGGCTATTTCATAGCTGAGTGCTGTACATGCGAATCATGGTAAGTTGGAATTGCTGTGATAAGTCAAATTTCTCTGAGTTTCAGAAAATCTACATACAGCATCATATAAATGCCCGGTGTAGTCATTATTACCTATTTATTTTTAAAGAAATAGCAAGTTATTTTGGGTAAAATGGAACCTTGTTATACAGAATGTTAAAATGTTCTTGGTTTTATATATCTGAATAGTTTTTTTTTTTAATTTGCTTCATAGTAGTATCAGAAAATATTCTCTCCAAGCGAAAAATGCAGCAACTAAAAACCATGGAAGAGAAAGGCAGCAGGGGCACATTGATTAGAACTAAGTGCCCTTGAGTCAGCTCCGTTTTTTTCTCCACCCACAATTCCCCGCCAAGGAGTAAGAGTTATTTCAAATATGAATCCGAAAGTCAGCATTTGGAATTTTTATATTTTTGTTGCTAGGGATTTTCAAAGTGGAAGAATAAATTTTTATAACAAAAGTAATAAATAACAATATCTTTTATAATTACCTTGATCCCCTTCTTTTTAAATAAGAAAATGCCCTCTCTAAAGTCCCTCTTATGTCTGGTTCTTAAAATTTTTCCTTGACTATCAAAATAAGATATTCTGAAAGTAAAGCATGAAGAAGTAAAAAAATAGAAAAATTAAATGACCCATAAGAGGAGGGCCTGGAGTCAAATACCACTTATGTTTTGATTGTTTTTCTTCTGCTATTTTCCTGTACATTTTCCTATGGTTATTTATGATTATAAGAAAGCACTATAATGTGATTACTTTTTTAAAAGAAGATAGGTTGTGGTAATGATAGAATGGAATGAGAGGTAACATGATATGTTTTCTTCTTAGCCCACACATAGGTTTCCAATGCTTCCAAATACAGGTTTTTATTAACACATGGAGAAGCAGGGAAGTAACTCAGTGCTGATTGGCATAGATCCTTACATGATATATCCCCCAAAGTTGTCACTTGTTTGGGTTGGTGCACATCGCCACATTTGTAGCATCCTTATTGACCAAAGAGATTTGTGTCCACTTCTACATAGTTGCCATTGGCATAGACACTGATCCTTGGACCAGTACATCATGGCCAGGGCAGGGGGCTGATTTTTCTTAGCACACAGTACGGTCTCAACGTATGTGGAATTTTGGTTATAAAGTCAATGTGAGAGTCCAGGTGAGAGAAGTTGATATGATTTAGGATGGTAGCTACAGAAAAGGTAAAAAAGGCAGTTGGAATCCTGATTTATTTAGAAGGCAATTCAACATTATTTGCTAATGTGGGAAACTAAAGAGCGAAATCAAGGATGGCTTGAGCAACTGGAATAGTGGGGGCCTTTCACTGAAGGGGAAAGGCTACAGAAGGAAGAGATTGGGGGATGGATTGGATATGTTAGGTTTGAAATTAAACATCAAACCAAAGATATCCAATGTACCAATTTTGGATTTTAAAGGAGAGGTAGCAGGTAGAGGTGTAATTTGGGAGTCATTGAGGAGGTGATATTGTGTAGTGCTTAAAAGCAGCTCCTCTGGAGCCAGATTGCCTTATTTTTAATTATTTCCTTGAGGGGGAGGGAGTGGTTCTCAAATGTGGGATTAAAGTGTGGATATTTTAAAGGCTCTTAATGTATGTTGTTATATAGCTTTCCAGAAATATTATACTGATACAAGATATGCCCACAGAGACAGAGTACCCCTTTACCATACCCTGGCCAGTATTGAACATACATTTTTAAGTCACAGATATTTTTCTCCATGAAAAAAGGTATCTTATTGCTGTTTTAAGTTTCAGTCCAAAGATTGCCATTTTTATTTTCTTATTAAGTGCTGCATTTTTTCTTCTGAGATTTTTATGTTTCTATTCTCTTGTCCTTTTTTGGTTTTTATTACCTATGGTTATATGTTATCTTGATATAAGTAGGGCATCTGGCTGGGTGTGGTGGCTCATGCCTATAATCCCAGCACTTTGGGAGGCCAAGGTGGGAGGATCCCCTTGAGGCCAGAAGTTCAAGACCAGCCTGGACAACATAGCAAGATCCCATTAAAAAAACACACACACACTAGATTCATAAAGCAAACCCTACTAGATCTGAACCAAATGATAGATAACAATACTGTAATAGCTGGAGACTTTAACACCCCACTGACAGTACAGGACAGATCCTCTAAACAGAAAATAAACAAAGACATAATGGACCTAAATAGAATGCTAGAACAAATGGGCATGGCTGACATCTATAGGACATTCTACCCAAAGTCCACAGAATATACATTCTTCTCATCAGCTCACGGGACATTCTCTAAGATTCACCATGTCCTAGGACATAAAGCATGTTTTAAAAAATTCAAAAAAATAGAAATTATACCATGCATCTTCTCAGATCACAGTGGAATAAAAGTAACAATGAACACAAACAGAAACCCTCACTCTTACTCAAAGTCATGGAAGCTAAATAACTTTCTCCTGAACAATTATTCTACAAAGGAAGAAATCAAGATGGAAATCAAAAGTTTCTTTGAATTAAATGACAATGGAGATACAACTTATCAAAATCTATGGGATGCAGCTAAAGCAGTCCTGAGAGGAAAATTCATATCCATAAATGCCTATATCAAAAAGACAGAAAACATGCAAATAGACAACCTAACGAATAGACTCAAAGAGCTGGAGAAAGAAGAACAGAACGACCCCAAACCCAGCAGAAGGTGAGAAATTACTAAGATCAAATCAGAATTAAATGAAAAGGATAATAAAGAAACTATAAGGGAAATTAATAAAACAAAAAGTTGGTTCTTTGAAAAGATAAACAAAATAGACACACCTCTGGCTAGACTAACCAAGAGCACAAAAGTAAAATCTCTAATAACCTCCATTAGGAACATTAAAGGAGAAATCACAACCGATGCTACAGAGATACAAGATATCATCTATGAATTCTACAAAAATCTTTATGAGCACAAACTGGAGAATGTGGAGGAAATGGACAAATTTTTAGAAACACATAGTCTTCTCAGGCTCAACCAGGAAGAAATAGAGTACCTGAACAGACCAATATCAAGAACTGAAATTGAAACAGCAATAAAAAACCTTCCCAAAAAGAAAAGCCCTGGTCCAGATGGGTTCACACCTGAATTTTACCATACATACAAAGAAGAACTGGTGCCCATCCTACATAAACTATTCTCCAATATTGAGAAGGATGGAATTCTCCCCAACATGTTCTACCAAGTCAATATAACATTGATACCAAAACCAGGAAAGGACGCAACAAAAATAAAAAACTACAGACCAAATTCTCTCATGAATATAGATGCAAAAATTTTCAATAAAATACTAGCAAATCGAATCCAAGTACTTATCAAAAAAATAATCCACTACGACCAAGTGGGCTTCATCCCAGAGATGCAGGGGTGGTTCAACATACGTAAATCTATAAATGTAATTCACCACATAAATAGAAGCTAAAACAAAAACCATATGATACTCTCATTAGATGCAGAAAAAGCATTTGATAAAATTCAACACCCTTTTATGACAAAAACGCTTAACAAAATAGGCGTAGATGCAACCTACCTAAAAATGATACGAGCCATATATGACAAACCCACAGCCAACATCATTCTGAATGGGGAAAAATTGAAAGCACTCCCACTTAGAACTGGAACCAGACAGCTTCCCAGTGTCCCCATTACTTTTCAACATAGTATTGGAAGTCCTTGCGAGAGCTATCAGGCAAGAGAGCAAAATCAAGGGAGTCCAAATAGGGAAGGAAGAGATCAAACTCTCACTTTTTGCTGATGATATGATGCTATATCTGGAAAACCCCCAGGATTCAACCATGAGACTCCTGGAATTGATTAACGAATACAGCAAAGTCTCAGGCTACAAAATTAATATACACAAATCAGAGGCATTTATATATGCCAATAACAGTCAATCAGAAAACCAAATTAAAGACTCAATACCCTTCAAAATAGCAACAAAGAAAATAAAATGTCTAGGTATATACCTAACTAAAGAGGTAAAGGACCTCTATAAGGAAAACTATAAAACACTGAGAAAAGAAATAGCAGAATTTGCACATAGATGGAAAAATATACCATGCTCGTGGATCGGAAGAATTAACATTGTTAAAATGTCTATACTACCCAAAGTGATCTACAGATTCAATGCAATCCCTATTAAATTACCAACATCATTCTTTACAGACTTAGAGAAAATAATTATACACTTTGTATGGAATCAAAGAAGACCCCGTATAGCAAAAGCAATTTTAAGCAACAAAAACAAAATGGGAGGTATTAATTTGCCAGACCTCAAACTATACTACAAGGCCGTGGTTCTTAAAACAGCCTGGTATCGGCACAAGTTCAGGGATACAGGCCAGTGGAACACAACAGAAAATCCAAATATAGAACCATCCTAATATAGTCACCTAATTTTTGACAAAGCAGGAAAGAATATACTCTGGGGACAAGAATCCCTATTCAATAAATGGTGCTGGGAGAATTGGTTAGCCACTTGTAGAAGACTGAAACAGGACCCACAGCTCTCACCTCTCACAAAAATCAAATCACGGTGGATAACAGACTTAAACCTTAGGCGTGATACAATCAGAATTCTAGAAGAAAATGTAGGAAAGACTCTTACAGACATTGGCCTAGGCAAAGAATTTATGAAGAAGACCCCCAAGGCAATCACAGCAGCAACAAAAAAAATGAATGGGACATGATTAAATTAAAAAGCTTCTGCACAGCCAAAGAAATAGTCACGAGAATAAACAGACCACCTACAGAATGGGAAAAAATTTTTGCATACTGCACATCAGATAAAGGACTGATAACAAGAATCTATTTAGAACTCAGGAAAATCAGCAAGAAAAAAATCAAACAACCCTATCAAAAAGTGGGCAAATGACATGAATAGAAACTTCTCGAAAGAAGATATAAGAATGGCTAACAAACAAATGAAAAAATGCTTAACATCCCTAATCATCAGAGAAATGCAAATCAAAACCACAATGAGATATCACTTAACCCCAACGAGAATGGCCTTTATCAAAAAAACCCAAAACAACACATGTTGGCATGGATGCGGAGAGACAGGAACACTCATACACTGCTGGTGGGACTGCAAACTAGTGCAACCCCTGTGGAAAGCATTATGGAGGTATCTTAAACAGATTCAAGTAGACCTGCCATTTGACCCAGCAATCCCATTACTGGGCATATACCCAAAGGAAAAAAGGTCATTCTGTAACAAAGACACATGTACCCGAATGTTTATAGCAGCACAATTCACAATCGCAAAGATGTGGAAACAACCCAAATGCCCATCAATACATGATTGGATTAGTAAGCTGTGGTATATGTATACCATGGAATATTACTCAGCTATAAGGAATAATGAAGATACAACATCTCTATGGTTCTCCTGGAGAGAGTTGGAATCCATTATATTAAGTGAAGTATCCCAAGAATGGAAAAACAAGCATCACATGTACTCACCAGAAAATTGGTTTCCCTGAACATCACCTAAATACACATCTGGGAACGACACCAATCGGATATCAGACTGAGGTGCGGGGTGGGGGAGGGGATGGGTGTATGCCTACCAATGAGTGCATTGCGCACCGTTTGGGGAATGGTAACGCTTGAAGGTGCTGACTCGGGAAGGGGGGGTGGGGAATGGAGGGATATATACCTACATGATGGGTGCAACGCGCACTACCTGGGAACAGACACGCCTGGAGCTCTGACTTGGGGGGAAAGGCGGTACATGGGCAACGTATGTAACCTGCAATTCTGTATCCCCCGTAACAATAAGATGAAATAAAAAAAAAAAAAACACACAAAGTATGGCTTCTCTTCCTTGTGATGGGTGGCTTATAAGACTTCCCTTCCTCCCTATACTTTCCTTAGTCCCCTGAAAAGCAAGGGAGAAAAAAGTTGGCAGAGAAAATGGTACAGAAGTCACCGTTCTGAGTCTAGGAAAAGCTCAGCATTGCGCACTATTGGCTTTAACTCACTGGGGTGTTGGTTCCTCTGCAGCGTCTTTCTGAAGATATACAGGGGTAGGGGATAGGAGGTGGTAAAAAAAATAGAAAATAGGTTTTCACCTAGTCCTTTACTAGGCAAACACTTTCTAAAGATATACAAAAGCTGACCCACAGGTTGGAGAATTGAGCTCAGTGATTCAAATAAAAGCAAGCAGCAAGCAACATTGAATAACATCTGAAAAATGCCATCCTTTAAAGTCTCCTATACTGACCTGTGCTCGCTGAATTAAAAGGCTAGTCCAAAAAGGCAGCTGACATAGAATTCCTGTTAGGGCTCTCTCAGTGCCATAGATACGCAGGAATACTGATGACAATAATTGTCCTCTAAGAGAAACTTGTTAAACATTTTTTTAGCAGAAATCCCAAATATAGTATGATTTTATTATCTGTAGTCCTCATGTTGTCCATTAGATCTCTATTAATTATAAACATTTGATTACAAATATTGATTAAATATTTGTACTTAAAACATCAAATGATTAAAAATTACCTAATACTAGAGTTATAGCAATCAGAATTTTGTCTACTGTTTTAAGAACTACTAGAACATTTAATAGGAATATCACGCTTCCACCTGGCAATTGCCTCTGCTTCTTCAAGATATTGTGATTTGCGTTTGCCAATCTAAACTATTTTATCTATCCCGATGCTGGCTCATTGAAAAGAATATAAACTTCTAATACCTTAAGTAGTATGTTCAGACTGGAATTGTAAACAGGTGCAATAAATGCTTTTCTGAATTGTGTGCAAATGCAAGTTTTACACATTTAATAGCATTAAGAAATGTATATTGTAAGTATTGATTAAAATGAAAACTATAGTGTAGCATTTGTAAAGCCAAAAATTATTTTTTAAGCAAAGAATCTTCACCTAATTTATCTGCAAACTGTGTGAACTTGCTCATGTTGCTTACCATCTGGGGGGACCGGTTCCCTCACCTTTAAAATGATGTTTCTCTACATCATTTTATATGTATCTCTAAGGCTTCTCTCACTCTGAAGCTTTCAGAATCTCTAGCATACACAGACAGAAATTGGCCTTATTAAAGCCCTACTCCGTAAAGGGTGGTACTTATTCTGGAAAAAGTCAGAGAGGGTCAGTATATCCAGTCTAGAAATTCATCTGTATCTTCTTACTTAGGACTTTATGACAATTACATGTATTAGTTGAGAATAGCTAAACCAAAATTATGAAATTTACTTATAAGGAATTCAATGTTTATGAGAAATATTCCTAAAGAGATTTGTTTCCTCTGCCACATTTGACAAAATGCCTTCTAATTAATATTATTGTTGCTTGATGATTATTGAATGATGTATGGCTCTCGTTCTGTGTGCACCAACCTGGGGCTATAACTGGGTTTTGTATCTGGGTTTTATGTGTTCACTCAAAATACTATTGTAGAGTTTGGAAAGGTGACTAAGAGCTAGTTCTCCTACTCTCCACAACTTTTAATTTGAAAGTTTTTCCTTGTGGAATCTGTATTCGCCAGACTCTTGGTTGGAAGTGACTAAACTGCAACTAAAATGCTTACATATAAATATATACACATATATTCTCATATGTAAATATATGTACACATACAGACAGTCCCTGGCTTACAACGATCTGACTTGCAATTTTTCAAAGCTATATGTATGCATTGGGTAGAAACCATATTTTGAATATCCACACAGTGATTCTGTTTGTCACTTTCATCACAGTATTCAATAAATTACATGAGATATTCAACACTTTATTATAAAATAGACTGTGTCAAATAATTTTGCCCAACTGTAGACTAATGTAAGTGTTCTGAGCACATTTAAGACAGGCGAGGCTAAGCTATGATGTTCAGTAGGTTAGGTGTATCACATGCATTTTTGACTTAGGATATTTTCAGCTTACAATGGGTTTATTGGGATGTGGCCCCATCCTAAGTTGAGGAGTGTCTTTATTCTACAGAAAGGATAGGGTTGGGTGGGACTGGCTATTCAGGATGACTGAGATTCCGCCAGGACTTTCTCAATTCTCATTCTTTTTGCATGTCAGCTTTAACCTACTGAGTGCCTTAATATTGCAGGGGATGGGGCCACCAGTGTCTCTGGGGACATATCCTCATAGTTCTTAGCAAGAAAAGAAAAAAATCCCCAAGAAGAACCCCAATTGCACTGGCTTCAATGGCATGCCATTCCTGACCGATCGCCATGGCCAGGTGCATGGGTATGCCAAATTACTTAGGAGGGAAGCCCCTCCCACCATAGTAGGGAAGAACAGTTCTTCAAAGGAAAGGGAGCTATGCTATTACTGGAAGAAGGTGAGCCGGGGTCTGGGTAGACACAAACAATAGATGTCCACATGAGAATCACGGTTGTTTCATGTGGATAATGATGATACCCTACTACATAGAGTACTTTCCAACTTATAAAACATATTCACACACAATGTCTGTTGGTCTTCACAGGAACCCTGTGAAAGCCGGTTATCATCTCCATTTTATAGACGAGGAAACAAGCTCAGAGTCATGCAGCTAGCGCGTGCCATAGTGCCAATTAAGCACTTAATTATGACTAAAGATAATTCAAATGTGTCCTTCCAGCCTTCAAGTGGGCTTTTCATAACATACTCCTGTAAGGAAATGTACTTCCATTATGTTTTAATTTTCCTGAAAAGTGCTTATATAATAGAACATTGTTTCTCTTAAGGCCATTCCTGAACAGGTGCAAAGATCTACTCCTAACCTTCCTTTCATTGCATTTGCCAAAACCTTCTCTCTTCACTCTGTGTTTCCCTAATTTCCTGACCTTCTTGCTCAATGACAAAACCTAAAGTGACTGAGGAGCATGCATCAAGTAGCCCTATTTCCTTCTCTTTTGTTTAATAACTCCAACCTCTAGTGTGTAATGTGACTGTCCCTGTTTAGAGTGATTAAATCTTTTTTTTTTTTTTATTTTTATTAAATCTTGGGGGTACCCGTATTATCTGTGAGCTCCTTACTTTGGATTCTGTAGTGTTTCATTAAATATACCATTTATTTGCAGGCCTGGAAGAATATACATGGGAAGGACTTGTATTCAGGTAAATTATAGTTCTATTTTGGGTTTTGTCACTTTATAACGTATGATCTTAGGGGTGTCGGAAGCAGACCTAATCTGAATGATAAGGAATAAAAGATTTATTCTAGGTGCAAAACCTGCTGCCTCTGTGGCTAGCAGTCACCTGAAGTCACTGTAGGTCAGCTGAGAGGACAGCTGGAAGAAAAGTTTCATGAGAAGGGCAGGGTGGGGCAGGAGAAACAAGGACAACTGGAGCCCATGGAAACAATCTGGAATCCACAAGCACAAATTGGAACTTGTTTCTCACTGTATCTACTCCATGATACAGATGTCCTGCCAAAGAACCTGCTGGCTGTCTCAGGGAGGGACCCTGTCTGTCTGTCTGCAAAACTGTGCCCACCCAGGTGACCCCCCCCCCCAGGGGCCGACAATCTGCCTCACTAGGCCAAGAGGCTGCCTGCGTCCCCTCAGATCATGAGGGGGGCAAGTGACCAGGCAAAATATCGGGGAGTGGGAAAGAGGGAGAAAACATGCAGCCCCCATCTAGAGAAAAATCTTCTCCCTGATCTCCCCAAACCCATTCCACCAAAGAGAAATTCTCCCCATTAATCATGCCCCGCCCTTCCTGTCACTCTTATTTTGGTCCAGTATCCAAGAGAGTCTCCATGAATGGTGTTTGATCTTCATGAACCTACTCTGAAGGCTACATAAAGTCACAGTGCACACATCTGAGTAGGGGGCAGAGAGGCAAGTGGGAGTGTCACCTCAGGGTGGGATAACTTGAAAGATGTGAGAGTGTTTTTACTATCACATTCGCTTCCTAGCCAATCGTCAGAGTCGATTCCGCTGGCCTCGCTCTCCAGAAATGAGCCTCTTCTCCATCCTCACTCCATGCACTTCTCTCCCAAGGCTGCACCCATCTGGAAGAGACCATCTTCCTGGAGAGTTGGACATATGTGGTCCCTGGGAAGGCTAGGTCTTAAAACACCACACATCTCAGACCAAATCAATGCCTCCCAGGTTGGTGCAACAGTTGGGGAATAGGGTTTTCTTATTCTACTCAAGTTTTGGAGACTTTCAGAGCAGGAGTTTCAAATATACAGAAAACATTATTATAATAGTAGCTACCGTTTATTAACATAGTACCACTACTGGATACCTGGCAATATTCTAAGTGAATTAAATTTATTCTTTTAATTCAGTCCTTCCAACAATTATAAAAATAGATATTACTATCATTTTATATATGAGAAAACTGAGTCTCAGAAGGTATAAGGTTATATTTACTTAAGCTCTCATTGTTGGTATTAGTTAGGATTAGGTTCAACTGCAAGTGGCTAAAGCAAAATGCCAGTTGTATTTTCCTCTCCCAGGCCACGTGGGGCTGGTATGGTGGCTTCCCACTCATCAGACCCTGCGCCTCACGTTGCTCTGCATCCTCCACACACAGCTCCCATCCGATGGCCCAGGGTGGTTGGTTGCTCTAGCACCAGCTTTTATTGCCAACTACTTGTTAGCAGGAAGAAGCAAAGAAGGATACAAGATTTCCCAGTTCTCTTAAGGACACTTCTTGGAAGTGACACTTACTACCTCTACTTGCAATTACTGGCCGGAAGTTAATCTCAAAGCCTTGCCCAGCTGCAAGGGAGACTGGAAAACATCATCTATTCTGGGTGGCTATATGCCCAGCTAAATTCAGAATTCATGTTTTTGAGGAAGAAGAGGAAGATAGATATTGATGGACAATTAGCAGTCCGGCAAAAGAGGGATGTGGACCCAGGGCTGTGTGTTCCCGGAGACTGTAACCTTTCCATCATCCTGCACTGCCTCCTGAGTACCTTAGCAGCTGAGCAGAGGAGGCAGGGTGCCAAACATAGCTTTGCTGTGTGTCCTGTGGTGGCCCGAGTGCCTCTGAAACTCAGCCTCTTTGACACGTGCTACCGGCTAGCTCTTACATATTTCTTTAGTTTCTTGCACCCTCAGCAATTCAAATACTTTTATACACTCATCCCATGTGTTATCTTTGTTTTCAGTTTTTATGAATCAAACATTGGCTAATTGGTAATGTTTATTATAGGAATGACTAGATTCATGAACAACCCAATGTATAGCCAGCATAATGTCTAGCATTTCACAGGTGTTCAACAAATACATGTTTATTGGATGGGTGGATGGGTGGGTGGTTGCAGAGCCAACAGCTTTCTTAACTCATATTTTCTTCTCATTTTGAGTGAGCAAAGCCTACCTTCTCAGCTCATCCCTTTCCATTCCGGGATAGGAGAAAAGAGAAAAAAGAAAAGAAAATGGGCAAAGGAAGAAGGAACAAAGTTTATTTATTACACAAACTCTTTCATCCCCTCCTTCCTGCTCTTGCTTTAGTATTGATGATGATTCTTTCTATCCAAATGAACCATGATATTTCCTATCCAAAAGAACCTCCACGGTACTCCCTGGGAAACGCTGTGAGAACAACACATTCAAGCCTGATGACTCACGTACTGATGTTTCAGAACTTAGGCATATCTGAGGAAGTTGCACCTAATTTTATTCCATCACAGTTTACGTGCTTTCTCTTTATGACATCTTCTTCCCTGAAAACCTAAATGGAATTTTATATTTCAAAGCCCTAAAGATAAAATAAAAAAAAAAACAATCCCTTGCAAGGTAGTACTGGTAAATTCATAGTTATTTCAACTCCTCAAAGAAGTAAGCATCATCACATTCCTCATGAAAAACTCCAGCAAGAGCCCCTGGCACGGTTTGAATATAAACATCCAGCACTAAATGACTTCATCAAGCTGCAATCCCTGCGCTCAGCGATTTAGAGGAAATCAGCAGCTTCGCCAAGGTTTATTTATTTATTTTATTTTGCTGAGCAATTGGGGGCTGAAAATAAAACACTATTACATCAAACTGCAGACAAACAAAAATCTGAATACATTCGTTGTCTTCTCAGGGCCTTTCTGTACCTGATGAACACAGCAGAGCCCAAAGGCAGCAAGATGTTTCTCGCCATGGGGCACTTGAAGGGCAGGGTTGTCCAGTAGGTCCTGACAGCATTGTCAGTTCTGCCAGGTGAAGGAGGGGCAAGTTCAAAAGGTGGTGACTGTTTGCTAATTGATGGAAGAGAGATCTGACACAGTCCTCTGACCTTTTCAAATGAAGGCATGATGCATTAACTGTATTAATTAGCATGTTGAAAAACTCCTTCTGGATGGCCAAGTGCCTTCCCATGAGCTGTGGGAAGTATGTAAATAGGACGTGCAGCAATCTGTCAGAAAGAGCCCATTTTTTGGACTTTGTCTCTGAGTACATATGAGATGTTAAAACAGCTTAGCCAGGTATGTGGCGTTAGTCTTTCTGGTTGATGAAGGGGATGAACATTTGTCTAATGACATTGGTGAGCAGTGCTTGAGCTTTGAAATGCCAGTTTGCTTAGGATACTGGGCATTGCTAAAAGAAAACACTGTGGGAAGTAGTATAAATCATTATCATCTCTAGCATAAATAACACTTGCTGAACACCAAACAAATTATTTCATTTAATCCTCATAGCAACCCTTGGAGGGAAGCATGACCGGTATCATCACCAATGAATAGACAACAAAAATGGAGGGTTGGAGAGGTTAAGTACTTTGGCCCCAAAACACAAAGGTACTAATGATAGAGTCAGGACTTGAACCCAGGTCAGTATGACTATGAGAGCTAATATCCTTCACCACACTATGCTGAAGTCTCTACCCTTCTTAAGTGGCTGCCATTTCAAGTGTTTCTTAGCTTTGCTCTGCGTCTATTTCTCTTTTTTTATTTCTTTTTTTAATTTCAGGATATTATGAGGGTACAAACATTTTGGTTACATTTTATGACTTTGCCTCACCCAAGCGAGGATTAGAGGCATGCCCTTCACCCCTACAATGCTCACCACGTCCATTAGTTGTGAGTTTACCCCCTGCAACCCCCTAATCCCTGGAGAATATTACTACAGTGTGCCTCTATTTCTTTGTCTATAAAAGGGGAAAAATAATTTTATATCATTGAGGTCGTGAGGATTAAATTATATACTGGATGCAAAACATTCAGGAAAATGCCTTGTTACATGCCATTATTATTCTTTTAAGTTATCTAATTCAAGGGTTGAGAAGAATCTCATTAACACCCACTTTTCTTATTTGGTGAATAGGAGTTAGACTGAGTAAATGAAATTTATTGCCAACAGAGCTCATGTTCATGGTCCTAGACTGATAGAACCTGGGAGACCACACTAAGCCTTCTTCATAGTAATTGAGGAAACTGGAGTCCAAAGAGCCGAGTCCTCCCTGGGGTGTCAGACTGGGAGAGCCATGCCCCGGCAGAGCTGTTTCCAAAGTCGGTGATGTGCCTGTGCGTGTGAGTACCAGGAACTCCTATCTCCCCTTCTGCTTTTGTTTTATTGCTTGAACATGTCATTTTATAAACAATGACTCCGTATTAGTTATCAGTTAAATACATGTTATGTTCAACATTATTTCTCATTTATAAATGTAAAAAATAAAATTTTTATGTTTTAAAAACTTAGCTATAGCCTATAAAAACTTACATTTCTTTTTGAAGTGTACTAAAAGAAACGTAGCACACATCTGCGGTTCCCAGCCGCCCCTTGCTGCAGACGGGCGTGTCTGTGGCTCCCCAGGAACCAAACCAGGCAGCAGGAGGCGAGCTGCAGGCTAGCGCAGCCCGGCCTGCATCCGCAGCTGCTCCCCATCACTCGCATCCGCTCCCGAGCCCTGTCCCCCAGTCGGATCAGCCAAGGCATCAGCCCCTCACAGGAGCATGGACCCCACGGCAAGCTGCGCATCTGAGAGATCCAGGTTGCGCTCCCCGTGAGAATCCAATGCCTGATGATCCGAGGTGGAACCGAGGCCGTGACATCCCCCCCCACCCCGCCCCCGCTACCCGCGTTTGAAAACATTGTACTTTAGAAAATCAATTTTAGGAAACTAACCCAGAGTAATCACAATTTTATTTAGCTATATATAATTTAAACATATTTACATATTATTATTTAAAACAATGTATTTTATAAAGGTATTTTTTTTACCTTGAAAGGCCTTATAATAAAGTAAGTATTAAAACAACAGTTCTTGGTTAAGATGTTCAACAAACCCATGCCCTCATTATATTTGATTTCTGAACATTGGTTATAAAATAGAAAGGGTCTGATATTGGAGTCTACTATATTTACAACATTTTAAAACATTCTTATTTAATCATGAATAACCTCATGAGGTAAGTATTATGATCCCCACTTTAAAATAAGATAACTGAAGCTCAGAGATGTTTAGTAATTTACTGAACATCACACAGCCATAAGGGACTAGGTTGAGATTAGAACCCGAGTCTATGACACCCCAAAGCTCAAGTTTTTTTCCATTATCCTCGGCTGCTGTGAACAGAATTGTGCACTGCGAATTTATTTTTGCCACACACTTTATTTCCCACCCCACTTTCCATTTTGTTGATTGTATCAGTCACAATCCCGTCAACGAAAGAGAATTACACATTTTGGAAATCGTGAATTTAGCGTAGGAATCAGAGCTTATGTGACTGCGGAAGAGCTGAGAAGCGAAGGCCTGGAGGAGGGGATCAGAGGGTCAGAGGATAGGCTCTGGCCGCTTTCCCCGGAGCCCCAGGGCCTGGGATATGCCCGAGCTCTGTGAGAAGCTGTGGAGCCTGGCCCGTCCAGCTGCCACCTGGGATGGCAAAGGGGAAGCTGGTGGGTAGATCTGTGGAAGTGGGCACCCCTGGGAAGCTGCCGCCCCCACAGGTCTGCAGCCAGGTGTGTGGCGTGCATCTCACACACAACCTGGGGCATGCACAGAACACACAAAGCCCAAACTCAGCCTCTGTAAACACGAGACCCCTCACAATCTCTCAATCTCTCATCTGTCAATCTTGCCAGCCTCATCCCATAGCACCGCCTTACCACATTTTTCTTCAGCAGTGCAAACTGTACTCATCTCTGCGGTTTTGTGTGAGAATCCAGTGAGATGAGGAATAGGACAGCATGTAGGACAATGCTGGGCACAAAATAGATGATCAATTACTACTCTACTTCCAGGTTGTGAACAAGAAAACAGGCTGGTTGAAGCAGATGATGTTTATTCCAGGTTATTAGGTGGCTCAGAGATGTTCCAGGAGGGCCGAATCAGGTTGGAAGGCACAGAGACAGAGACAGTATCCAAGCCATCCCGTGGGCCTGTGCAGCAGCAACTCTGCTGCAGCCACCACTAGGCACAGACACGACAACAGGCACTGCAAATGAGGGTCCTTGGGCCCCGCGTTGCTACCACTCTTGTTCCCGGAAATCAGAGGCCTCTGTATCAGCCTCACCCCAAAATGAATTTTATGTTTCTGTGTTCTTACCCTGCGCTCTTCTAAATCGAAATCTCTCGTGGGTGCATCTGACTGGCAGAACCTAAATTGTACACCTATGCGCTTGCTGCAAGGAAGGCAAGAAAAGGAAGAAAGAAAGGGAAAATTTGTCCCCTTGGAAACTTGTCCAAGAATGATTCTCTACAGGATACCTTCTAGAAAATGATTTGCTCCTTTGCAACTTGTTGGAAACTGGCTATATAGCATAGTGCTTAAGGCAGTCAGCTCTGGCCAACCACGAGTCTTCTATCCCAGGACAAGGGCTGGTACCGCCTCAGTCTGGAATGCTGATTGGTGTGCTAGGGCTCAAGTCAACACAATTACAACAGAAAGCCTTGGTCCTCAACTTCCTTATTAAGCCAGGGGAAAGCCTGGTTTCCCCCAAACCATGAAAACTGAGGGTAGGGCTGGAGTGATGTCATATGACTGTGGTACCCTGGCTCCTGACTACCTCAGGGAAGGGGCCAGCATTTCTCTAATCATGTAGCTCATAGCTGGGGCCTCTCTCTGGGAGTCTGCTGTCTGGCCCTGTTGGGGTCTATGCACTGCCCCAGAATGCAAAGGATTATAGGGGCCTGCCCACCTGCTGCTGCTTCTATCTGTGCGAGCTCCATTCATTTATTCATTCAGCCAATCTTGGTGTGTGTGATAAGCGGCACTTACCCATTTTGCCCAAGAGCAAGTAACTGGCTTCTACCTTTGGGAGGTGGGACTTTCAGTGTGGAAAATTACCTAAATATATGTGAAAGATATTCCAAGATGCTGGGTGGCCACAAAGCTTGACAGATATCTATTATCCCTGATAAATGTTCATTCATAATTAATTTCTCCTCCCTCTTCCCCACTGGTCTATCTCTGGTGAACTCCATTATCTTAAGAGAGTTTATTTTGGCATCAGGCAGGCCTGGGCAGGCTTGGTTCCCAGTTCTGCTTCTACTAAAACCATAAGGCCTTGTGAAAGCAACATTATCTCTATGAGTCTCAGTTGCCCGTTTGTAAAATAAGGCGCACTAGTAAGACTTATGATCAAATGAAATAAAGTATGCAAAAAAACTTACTGCCATGTCAAGCACATAATAAACACCTAAGAAATGCAAGCAATTCTCATAGGAAGACTTCAAGGATAGAAGTTCTAGCCTGTTCTTCATTCTGTAGGGCTTGGTCTGGTGACAGTGTACTCTGTTCTCTTGCTAACATTCACCCCAAAGCCCAGCCCAGTGACAACTGTGGGAAATATGCTCTTCATCAAAGAAAGGGTGAGAAGGAGAAAAGGACTGGAAAACAGGTAAGGCTCATGGTAGTTCATTCCTGTCTATCACAGGTAGACAACAAACTCCCTCAATCTGAATTCTAAAAGTGCGAAGCAGCATGGTGCAGGGCAAAAGTGGGCCTTGGGGATGCGTCTCAATCCAGTGTTGAAGTCCAGCATTCTTTTTCCCAGCTGTGGCACCTTGATTGTCACTGGCACTTGAGACCCACTCATTTATTCATTCAGCCAGTCACTCAGTCAACAAACATTTATTGATCACCTGCCACGGGTTAGACTGTGGACTGGTGTGAAGGATACAGAGAATTCTGTAAGGGAGACAGGCACGGTGGCAGATGCTCATGATTCACCATGAATGGTGTGAATAGAGACGTTTACAAGATGGCACAAAGAGAGTTTAAGTCTTCGTGGGTGGAGGGGCAGACTCAGGGAATGCTGCACAGAGCAGGCAATGTTGCAACTAGGTTTTAAAGACTGAATAATAATTTTCAAGGCAGGATAAGAGGAGAAAGGACATTTCAGACAAGAAGAAAAGCCTTATGCCATCGTCTTAGGATAGATTAATCCTGACCTTATCAAAATCAGAGGACCACCCTAGATAATCAGTAATCAGATATTTTTTAATGGGTAAAGACTTTAACAGCAAAAAAAAAAAAAAAGAGAGAGAGAGAGAGAGGGAGAGTGATCCTTATCCTCCTCGTCCTCCTTCTCATTGACAACAACCAAAACACCAATAAGCTGCTACGTTTAGGTCCACAGGACCAGCCCAGGGAGAATGGATGCTCTCTGTGTTCATAGAAAGCTCATTCTGGAAGAGATTATTGAGTCATTTGCCTACGTCTCTGGAATTGTCATGCTCTTACTGTCAGTATCCTCTAGCAGTGGACATTATACCGGAGATCTGGGTCTCCAGAATGAGATCGATTTTCAGAGTGGAAGAACAGGACAGGTAAGGCGATGGTTGTTTTACAATTAAATCAGAAGGGAAAGAATGGGCTACATGAACTAACATTTCTGAGATACAGTGTGAGTATGGTTACAGATATAATATATTTGGTATAATAAACCAGTATAGCTTTATGTCCTTCCTAAATCATGTTTCTTCATAGTGTTTTATCTCTATGGCTGAGCTATGAGGCTCATTGTTCCAGGGAAAGAGAGAACAGATCCCACCTAGGAAAAGGAGTCATTAAGTCTCAAAGTCTATAGCAAGTCTTGAAAATCAGGCCTTTTTTTTTTTTTTTTTTTTTTAGGGAGTTTCTAAATTTCTTTAACGATCATTTAACAGATCAAGTGCCGGATCTCATGGGTCTCAATTATGCATAGGGAGTGTCTTAGTAAGCTCATAACAAAATACCATACACTAGGTGGCTTAACAAATGTTTATTTCTCACAGTTTTCGAGGCTGGAAGTCTGAGATCAGGGTGCTAGCTTGGCTCGGTGAGGGCCCTCCTCTTAGTTCACAGATGACTGCCTTCTTGCTATACCCTCACAAGGGGGTGGGGGAGAGAAAGACCCAAGAGGGAGACGTTTTGGTCTCTTTTCCTCTTCTTGTAAGGGCACTAATCCCATCATGGGAGCACCATCCTCATAAGCTCATCTACATCTAACTACTCCCAAAGGCCCCACCTCCAAATACTACTATCATCACATTGGGGATTGAGGCTTCAACATATTAACTCTGGGGGAACACAAACATGCAGTGCACAGCAGGGAGGCATAACTTTGGCTACGGAAGAGAGGAAACAAAACCCACCCTTTGTCCCTCAGGTGGGCTGCAGCAGAAAAGAGACAGAGGTAGAGCGAGCAGGAGGCACTTAGTGGTTCTCAGTTTTGCCCTGTTGAAGCTGTGCTCTGAGATATCCAGATAGACATGAGAAAGTGACGGGGGTAGATAGAGGACGGAGCAAGAGAAAAGCCATAAGCCCAAGAAGTCCTCTTCTTGTGGCCTCTTCCAAGATGGCACAGAAGATGGCAAAAAAGCAGTGAAAGTGAGCCCGAGGCTTCACTCTGCTACTCAGCCTCGTATGCATTCAGGGAACTCAGCTGTCCCCCCATGTCCCATAAGTAGGTCCACGTACACTGAGAGTGCCAGAAGACATGACCTATGTAGGATCACAGAGGCCCTAATGCACAAAGATTCTGTAACTAAAGGAAGGTGGCTGAGACCGTGGATGTCAGCGAGGGCCAGCATGTCACCTCAAAATGTCTAATGGGATAAATCATACCTCAGTGATGACCAGCCTAGAAGCTGAGCAGACCAGACATGTTGTAGCAGAGACCTGAGAGGACAAAGGGTGCCCAAGTACCAGCAGCATCAGCATCACTGAGATCCTTGTCAGACATGCAGAGTCCTGGGTGCCACTCAGACCTACTGGATTACACTGTGACAAGACACACGGGTAATTCAGGTCATATTTAAGGTTCAGAAGCAGAAACCGTGATACAGAAGACATTACGTGGATCTAAGGGTTCTTCCTCTCCCCTATGACCCACCGTGGGGTCACACACCACAATCACACTCTGCAACCTTGTGCCATCTTAGAGAGAAGCAAAGGACAGAGGAGAAAATGTCAAAGCCTGAGTGTCATCCAGACCATCAGTTATCTAAGGAGATTATCCGAATTCTCAAATTGGACCAAGTTTACTGGATTGGACCAAAACTGGTCACCCAAGATCAAATCAGAGGTAGAAAATAATGAAACCACAGTTTCTTGGCCCATGTGAAAGTAGCAGGGTTAGACTATAAGTCCTGCCATGCAATGATCAATGCATTTGGGGGCAAATAGAGACTATTTTCCTGGTTTTGTTCGTTTGTTTTCATTAATTGTGATTCTTTCTCAGCTAGGCAGTATGAATACCGCATACATTGTATGATTTCTCATTCTCTGTTTAATATTCCTTACCTTTGTTTATCATCTTTTGTGCATTTAGCCTTTTTGACTCACTTCTTAATGAGTGGATCCATGGGTCTATGACATGAAATGCTTTTATAAATTTGCACAGGAGGAGACCTGGCTTAAAGCTTGGCTTTTTTTTCTTGTCCTGAGATTTAGGCATGTCTGGACAGGTCTGCACAGCTGGCAGAGAAGGCTGGCAGGGCTCTATTTACTTGAGGGAATAAAGATCCTCATGCTAAGACATTCATCCTCAAGGAAGAGAGTGCAGGGGAAGGAGAAAGGATCACTGAGCTTCAAAGTATATAGAGAATCTGGAGAATTAGGCTTTTTGTTGTTGCTGTTGTAAAGGAGCTTCTTCAACTTCCATCCAACTTCTTCAACTTCCATTTAATAGATCAAGTGCCCGGCTTCATGGAACTCACTGATGCTTAGGGAGGCATAACTCAGGATTGGACAGAGAGGAAACAAAAAGCCCAGCCCTTCTGGCTCAGTGGGTTGGTGGACAGCGAGAAAGGGTCTGAGGGAGGGGTCTCACTCAGTCTGTCTCTTACATCATCAAGAAAATGAGGGCCCGTAGGCATAACCTCCTCCAGCTTCCCAGTATTTCCTTGATATACATACCTATAATTTTACCTGTCCACAGCAACTCTTCTCTTTTCTCAGAGCATGTGATGTTGCACCTTTTGTGAAATACCTGTGTCCGTGACCCCATCCCTTTCCACCTCTTTAGGGACCTGCCATTGTCAGAAAGGAAACTTCTCCTCTACCCTCTTAGGTTTAGTCACTGGGGGCCTGCAAATTAAACTAGTGAAAGACAGATTAGCAGGAGAAAAGGCACACAATTTTTATGAATAGTAATGTGCACGGCAGTTCACAGAAAAGAAGTGAACCTCAAAGAAGTGGGTAGAGTTGGGGGCTTAAATATGATTTTAAAAAAGGAAGGGGGGTTGGGCTTTAAATGACAACAAATCACAGGGAAGCAACTAGAAAATGTATAGAGGAACTAATGGAAGACAAGGGTGATCTTAGTGAGATCTGTTCGTGCAAACTCATCTCTGTGTTGTTGACGCTCCATCTCTGGTGATTATAGTTACTCTTTTCCTGCTGGTGGGGAGGGCACCTTCACAAAGGGAAATTGATGCCCTGGTTTTAAGCACATAAGGGGAGGGCATAGAACTCTTTCTGCGTCTGTTGATTCTCAGTTGCTTTCAGCTCAAAATAATCCTTATGCCAAAGTGGTGTATTTTGGGTGGCACAGTCTGATCCCCTTCACTATATCAAACACACTCTCCTTCTGTGATAGCTCCATTTCCTCCCCTAGTTGCTTTTTCCTCTCTTCCTACAAACATAGTCAAATTTTTCTCATCTCTATGATCCTTCCACTGGCCCTTCCACATTCATCCAAAATAATATTTATTGAGGGCTTTCCGAGAGCAGGCATTGTTCTGGTGCCGAGGGCATTGCGAGTGAATAATACAGATACAGTCTGTCTTCCTCCAGTGTAGTCTAGCATCTCCACTCCCTCTAGCTACCATCCAATTTCATTTCCTTCTCATCCAAACCTCAGAGTAATCTACTATCCTGCTCTTTTTCCTACAATCTCTTCTCACGTTAGTGCCATCCTATCATCCAAACCAGAAACCTAGGAACTCATCCCGATTTGCTTCTCCTTCTCTTTTCACCTGTCAGCAAATCCAGCTGATATTACCTCAATATTTTTTTAAATGATTTCCCTCCACTCTGTCCCTGCCACCATGTTTCTAGGCTAGCCTGATCATCTCTTGCTCATTATGGTTGTCATAACTGGTCTTCCTGCCTTCTGGTTCCAGCTCCCTTAAGTCCGTCCTCCAGGCAGGGGCTATAGAGCTCATTCCTATGCTTGTAACCCTCTCAAAGACTGTCAGTTCCCTAACAGGATAGAGTTCAAGTTCATCTGTGGGGCCTCACACTTTTGTCACTGCCTTCCTTTCCAGTCTCTCCTGTGGTAACTCCGTGAACTCTCTCTACTTGCAGGTCTGCACGTAGAGCATGCTTGGTCTGTGCAGGTGCTTAAGATTATAACTGCCTGAAACACTCTTTCCTGGCCCCTTCTTGGATACTGATACCCAGCTCTCTCTACCTGCAGGGGTTCCTAGCTTTATTCTTCAAGGCTCAGAGTTTTTGTTACCTACAGTACTCTGTAAAGGCCTCCCAGGTAGTCCTCCTGCTTGGAGGGAAGGATTTGTGTTCTTCCTCTGTGATTCCATAGTGCCTTTTATATTATTTTATAACTCTCTGCACTGTCTTTTCCATGGGCTGTGACTCCTTTAGAAAAGTGATTTGCAAATGGTGGGTGCTCAACTCATATTTGTGGAATGAGGTCCCAGAGGAGGCTTGATCTGAGCTTTTCCACGAACGGATAAGATTCCCTAAGCTACTGACACAGAAGCCAGTCCTCATTGTGGCTTGAACCTCGAGTATCGCTGGAGATCCAGCTTCTCCTCCTGGAGATGGGACGTCAGTGGCTCTGTCTTAGCTTTCTGTCACAGCCAGGATTAGAACATGGGCTCTCTGCTCTCTACAGTATAACACGTGGCCTTCCTTCATTTATCCAACAGTAAATAACTGCCCTTCTTTTCCACTGATGTGAGACCCTCACTCTGTGAAACAAATTTCCAGCTATTCCTCCCAGCTTTGAGCTATTCACAAATCGGGTAAATAAATTTTCTTTGTTTACATCCACATAATTCATAAAATGTTCACAAAGACTAAACTAGCCCACATCACTCACATTAGAGCCTGTAATGGTGGACACCATTCCATTAACCTGCATCCCTTTGGGATCCTTCATTTGCCTAATTGATAATCCTTCCATCTGAACTCCATCCAGCCCTTATTTCTCTGCCTTGTCCCCAAATAATGTCATGAAAGATGGCAAACACTTGGCTGTCATCCAGAACCACTAAATCCAACTTGCCCCTCAAATTGCAGCCTTGTGAAACTACCACCAAATCCTTTTAAAAAATTAAGATGAAACTATTCTCTATTTCTTAATATTCTCTCCTTCCTTAAAGACTGTACCCCAACTCTCCTGGTTTTCTTCAGATTTCTCTGACAATTATTTCTCTAATTCATTGGCTATTTCCCTGTCTGTTTCCTGCAACCCAGCTTCCATCACATCTGCAGTCTCACGTCATCCTACGTACTCTCCCCAGGTTGTCTCATGTAAACCAACGACTTCAACCACCATCTCTTTGCTAATGACTCCAAGATCTGTGGCCATTCTGTTCAAAATGTAGGCCCCATATTCTCAGCCACACCTGGATGTTTGGCTGCAGGCTTATACCAGAGATGCCAGTCACTGTTTGTCTGCCAACATCTTCTCAGAAAAGTACCTTCCCACAACCCATAAAGACTAGCCATAGAGATCACTCTGTGACTTCATCCCTCAGGCCATAGCTGATTTGACCAGAGTGGCTGTCTGATTCAAGCTCAGTCAGATTCTGTCCGCTGGCAACTACTTTCTGCTTCTATGGTTTGCTATTCTGGATATTTCATATGAATGGAATTATATAAGGTGCCGTTTGTGTCTGGCTTCTTTCCTTTAGCATAATGTCTTCAAGGCTCATCCACGTTGTAGCATGTATCAGTACTTCATTCTTTTTTTATTGTGTAATAATATTCCATTGTATGGACATACCACATTTTGTTTATCCATTCATCAGCTGATGGATGTTTGTGTTGTTTCCACTTTCTAGCCATTGTGAATGATGCTCCTATAAACATTCATGTACAAATTTTTTTGTGTAAACATATATTTTCAGTTCTCTTGGTTATATACCTAGGAGTGGAATCACTGGGTCATATGGAAAATATTTAACTTTTGAGAAATTGCCAAACTTTTTCCAAAGCACTGTGCCATTTACATTCCCAGCAGCAATATATAAGGGTTCCAATTTCTCCACATCCTCACCAACAGTTGTTGTTTTTCTGGTTTATTATGATGATGCCCATTCTGGTGGGTGTGAAGTAGTATCTCATTGTGGTTTTTTATTTGCCTTTTCCTAATTGCTAATGAGCAACTTTTCATGTGCTGCCATTTGTATATCTTCTTTGGAGAAACATCTATTCAAATTCTTTGTCCATTTTTCAATTGGGTTATTTGTCTTATTCTTGAGTTGTGAGAATTCTTTACATATTCTGGATACTGGACCCTTATCCAATATAATATATGCATATATTTTCTCTCATTCTATGGGTTATCTTTTCACTTTCTTGATTGTTCCTTTGATGCATGAAAGTTTTTAATTTTGATAAAGTCCAGTTTGTTAATAATTTTGCTGCTTGTGCTTTTGATGTCATATTTAAGAAACTGTTACCTAACCAAAGTTCATGGAGCTATGTCATAGCTATGTTTCCTTCTAAGAGTTTTATAGGTTTAGCACTTACATTTAGGTAGGTCTTTGATCCCTTAGAGATCATTTCTGTGTATGGTGGTCCAAATCATTCTTTTGCATGTCCCAGCACCATATGTTGAAAGACTATTCTTTCCCCATTGAGTGGCCTTGGAACCCTTATAGAATATTTATTAGCCATGCATGTATGGTTTATTTCTGGACACTCAATTCTATTCCATTGATAAATATGTCTATACTTACACTAGCACTAGGCTGTTTTGATTACTGTAGTTTTATATTAATAATTTTTTTAAATTGGGAAGTGTAAGCCCTCTAACTTTGTCCTCACTTTAACAATTTAAAAGCATGTGTACATCTTCTAAAATAATTTTTAAAGTAATATGTGACCATTTTGTTCAACTTAAAAATTTACCTAACAATTTAAGAAAAAAAATAAAAGCAAATGTGCTTTACAAATGTGTCTGTATGTCCATACGTAAGTACATATATTCATATTTATGGAAACTGAAATACACAGCTTTATATTTTGCTTTATTCCACATAACATTATATCATGAGTAATTTTACATGTTGGGTGTTTGTTTTTGTTTCAGACAGCATCTTGCTGTGCCCAGGCTAGAGTACAGTGGCATCATAATAGCTCACTGCAACCTCAAACTCTTGAGCTCAAACGATCCTCCTGCCCCAGCCTCTGGAGTAGCTAGGACTACAGGCACCACCACGCCCAGCTAATTTTTACATTTTTTGTAGAGCTGGCAGGGAGGGGGGGAGGTTCTCATCATGTTGCTCAGGCTAGTCTTGAACTCCTGGCCTGAAACAATTCTGCCTCAGCTTCCCCAAGTGCTAGGATTACAGATGTCAGCCACCACACTTGGCCATGTTATTAAATATCTTGGGAAATGTCATTTTAGAAGCTGCATTCTGTTATATGGATGCATAATTATTAGTCATTCCCCTACAGTTAGCCATATAGGCTATGTCTAGAACAGTGTAATAAACGTGCTTATATAAGTCTTTTGTGCAGCTCTAATATCTGTTTTAGGCTAGAAGCGTAGAAGTAGAATTACCAGATCAAAGAATACTTTAATGATTTTGACTTTTATGGTTAAATTCCAGGCAATTCCTAATAAAGTGTACAAATTCCAAGTTCTTTAGGTATGGATGCAAATACCATATCTGTTTTATTTGTAGCTAATTTTCTTCTCAGTTTTTGTGTCTGCATTTAAGTTTTGACTTATAGAAGCTTCAGATTTTCCTTTAAATGAGATCTTCTAAGTTTTTCTATTTATATATTTTCTTTACCTGCTTTTAGGTTGGAATATCCTTGTCCAAAAAGGGACCACAAAGATATTTCTCTCTCTCCATTTTCAAGTTTCTCTTTGTTTTGTTCTCACTCAGCCACCTGAAGTTTACTTTAGTGTTGTATCTTTAGGAAAGACCTAATCTGATTTATTCCTAATATTTTAGCCATACTATTTTATTTATTATAGTCTTAAAATATAAATTTAGTAGAGCAGATCTTTTTGATTGTATTGCCTTTTCTGTGGTCTTTTTCCACACTTAATGTGCATATTTGCCTCCAGATGAATTTTATCAGCATATTGTCAAATTTTTAAAAATACCATTGAGATTTAGATTGAGATTGCATTAGATCTATACATTAATTTGGCATCTTTACAATATTCATTTTCCCATTGCAGAATGTCATATATCTCTGTATTTTTATGAATCATAGCCAGATGTTGTGATTTTCTACATATGGCTCATGCACATAAGCTTATCCCTCAAGTTTGGTGTGTCTTGTTAAAATTGTGAATAGGACCTTTTTGCTGTTTTTCTATTTAAAGTGTATCCTCACGGGTATGTTATCAATGTTTCAATTTGTATTTTTGTCTCTAATCTGTACCTTGATAGTTTTTCAGTAGATGCTTTGGCGTTTTAAGGTTACGTGATGATATCATTTGCATACGGTTGTTACGTTGTCTCTTCACTTCCAATAACTACATCTCTTTTCTTTTTCAAGTATAATGGACTACTTAGAACTTTAGAGACAGTATTATATAACACCGAGGACAAAGGGAATCTTTATCGTATTCCTGTTGGTAATGATACTGCTTCTAGTGTTTGCTTTGCTGGTAAGAAAATGGCTGGCTATTGGTTTAAGACAAATATTCTTTCTTATGTCAGGGAAGCATTCTTCTATTCCTGGTCTGCTGAGAGATTTTTTTAAAAATAAAGAATCAGAGTTGAACTTTATTACTATCTTGTCATTATCCTTTGAAATAATCATACCTTTTTTATTCTTTCAACAACTGACATTATATGTGTATATAAATACATATATATACACATTTCCTAATATAAACCATCTTTATAATCCTGGAAAATATTTTATTTGGTTGTATTATAGTATAGCATTTATTTAATTTCCTGCTGGATTTTTTTTTTTTTTGCTAGTATTTAGCATTTTTCATATCTATACTCCTAAGAAAGACTGGCCTGGCATTTTTGTTGTCGTTTGGTGTTATTTGTGTCATTTTTTGCTATTGTGGCTGTTCTGTCTTTATCAAAGGGGAGCCTTCGGTCACTGTCCATGCTCTGGAACAGTTTGTGCTCATTCAGTGCAGCTTCCCTCTCTCACTCTTCTGGCTCCCACTTTCCCCTCTCCTCCCCACAGCTCTGGTTAACTCCCCACACTCTCCACCAGCCTGTGTGTGACGAATGTCCACGACCAGAGAGCGTCCTCCTCAGGCAGGAAGGGACTGTCGGCATCTACAATAATGGTGAGCTCTAGGGGAGATGGACAGAACATCTACAGAATCTGCAACATTCTGGAGCCGGATATGAGAGGCAGAAGATTGAGTGTGAGATCACACAGTGTGAAACCAAACTGGATTCAAACTAGACCTGCCCCTATATGTGACCTGGGCAAGTTTTTTAACCTCTCGGTGTCTGTTTTCCTCATCTGCGAAAGAAAGATAATCATAGGGTTGTTGTGAGGATTAAGTGACTCGATACAGGTAACAACTGAGAACAGTGTTGGCATATATATCATGTACTGTTTATTCATGTTTATTACTTGGGGCGGGCTCTGAAGTAAATTGTCAGCCTGCTCCCAACAGCGCACCTGTGGTAAACAGTTACCATTTACACTTCCCTGTATTCTTTCTCCTCGCTTTCATTTAATGACATTTCATTTAATGACCTTTTTACAGTTTTACTATCTTCACTAAGAATTTAGAATGTACAATGCCATGTGCAATATTGAATAATATGACCTCAACTGAGAAATAAAGCCCAGTTTCCATGCATACATTTACACATAAACATATATTCATCATTTTGGGGCACATTTAAATCTCTCACCTGAACATATTTTGATAAAGTTTACTTGAAGCTTATTTTCTGTAGAGATAACACAATGTCTAAGCACACATCTCTTCCAGGAACTCTAGCATACAAGGTCTGGTTCTACCCCTTGCTTTGTCTCCTTAGCCACCATCTTTGTTACTTAGCAGACAAGAGGCTCCAAGCCTCACTGGCAATTCACATCACAGAAAGCACATCTATTATTTATATGGAATTTGAATTGAATGTGATAGGAGCAAATCGCTTTTCAAACTGACCAAGAGAGAGGAAAGGGTTAAGAAGACTCTTGATGCAAGACACAAGTTAAAACACGAATATAAATAAGCAATGACCCTCCTGTCCCAAGAATGCTGTGAGTGGATTGTCAAACTCCTTCAATGCACCTTGATTCATCTGCTTCTCCTCATACATGTTTGCATGTTTGTCCTTCCCCAAGCTGCTAAAGAAAAAAAAAGTCGAATGATTCAGGCTCTTTCCATTGTTTCATGAGCAACCATCCAGTCTGAAAGACTAGGCTAAGGATTCTAAATTTATTGTTTCACTCAAAAATTTTATTAGCCATCTCCCTAAGTATGAAATTGCTTCAGGGAGTTTTATTTTTTCTGCTAGTTTGTCCCTAAGTATTTAAGTTCGTGATTTTTCAAGGGAGCCAAGAGAGCCCTTAACAAATTGCAGGGACTTCCTATGATGCTTTAAAAAGAAGCAGCCATTTACTGTTCTTCCTTGATTTGGAGAAATTCAATAAAATCTTTTTATGCACCCTATTTATTTTTCTAGACACTTAAATTTTTCATGCCTGGCATGCTCAATAATTCAAGTAGACTTTAAAATGGCCAGGTTTTACTTTCCAAGGATTATCCTCAGGGACTGAGGGTTTAAAAGAATGACAGCCATGAAAAATCCCAGGCTTCCCTCCAGCTGTGCACACTGAACTATCTCTACCAAAAGTAACTTCTGCCTGCTCCACGGGAGGCATCCACTAGCATCCTAACAGTCATTGTAAATCACAGCACAGCACACAGCTGACTTTAGAGCAATGGGGCCATCTAGATTCCAAATACGGAAGTACTGAATAGAAAAAGTACCACTGGGATTCATTTCTAGAGGCTTCTGGAGATCTGCATATTGAGAGGGTGAAAAGAGAAGTTTGTACATTGTCCGAGTCCCTTTAGCAGGTGATCAGAGGGAAGTGGACAGCAAGGGTGATGAACAAAGACAAATGACATTTCGCTCCTTTGGCGGTGCCACCATCATCCCGTGAGGGAGAGGAGCAGCTGGCTGTGCCTTTTCTTTAAGGAACAGGAAGACACATTAAGTTTGTTTAAGCAATGGGGGTTATTGCTGAACTATTTGGGGAGGAATGCGGAAAACAGAAATAACAGAGTGTGGCCTTCTCAGCCTGCTGAGATGTGGCAGCTCAGTTAGCTTCTGGTATCAGTTGGTCCCTTCTTGAGAGCTCTGCCATTATGGCTGCTTTCTGGAGAGTCCCCCACCCCCTTCTCTTGCAGTTACCAGGTGCCTGGCTCCCTGCTTCTCCACTGTCCATGGTTTCTATCCTCCATGGTTTCTAGCATGTTTCTAGCATGTTTCCGTCACTGATCTAGTCAGCTGTGTCCACTGGGCGGCTCAGTGCTTCTAGACATCTTCCCAAACAGAAGCTGCTGAGGGTGTTAACTTTGATTTTATTGGTGGTCTTAGAATACCTAGGAGGAGGGTGGGAGAGGGAGTAACGAAACCATCTTTGCTTATTTCAAGGGCTGTGTCGTAGACTCTATTAGCACCCTGTTTGGGACTGAAATTTTATTTTATTTTATTTTAATGAAGGGGGAAGTGAGCTTCAATTTCCTTTTTGGGAGGGACTGAAATTTTAGAGGATGGATTTGCAAGAGCCAATATTAAATGCTACTGTGAATATAATCACTGCCCTAGAAAGGAGTTCGTTTCCCAACTGAGTCCTCCTCAAGAGCCAACAAGGATCCCATGTCATGTGGCTCAAGATAAACACCTTTCATTACTCCAGAAGTTAATTTCCTAAGGTTGGGCCCAAGGTGAATAAACAGGGAGAAAAGAAGACTCAATCTCTGAGGGTAAAACATAAAACAAAGGGAAATAACTTCATCAAAGCAACCACCAAACTCCCTATCATCTTCCTGCTCTCCTGTCTCCATGAGAGTCTATTGTTTGCCCTGTAATTGCTATCCTTGAACTCATTTGGCCCTTACAGCAAAGCATCAGGCCTTTGAATGCAGTAAGACAGAGCCAACCCAGCTTTTCCAACTGTTCCAGGCTCATGCAATTGAAGGTCAGGCTTCAAGTGGAGTCTGGGGTCTTTGGCCCCGGATCAAGACAGTGCAACAAACTGGAAATTTCTGTAGCATCGTTACACCCTTAGTCCCCAGTACCAAAGCCAAGCACAGCTTGTCTCACATAAAGGAGCATGCATTATCATCCCCAGAATGACCAGTGACCCCAGAGACCTGCACAGATGTGCTGTGGAACAAACATCAGACTTCCTCTGTAAGGACAGGTCTAGGTTGCACCTTCATCTGCTCATTCAGTCAAAGATATATACATTCATAGTGACCAAGAAAAGAATGCAGAGGAACCCAGAATGCAGAGGAACTGCTGCTTAGATCTACATATTTTTGTTCACCTTGTATATGCAGACATAGAGAAGTGGAATTTTGAGAGGCTGTATTTACCCGATATTTTTATCATCTCTTAGAATTTAATTCATGTGAAAATTTTTGATATAGGCAAGTATAATCATTTAGGGTATACACACATTTCTAAAAGTGCAACTCCTTATGTACATATGTGTTTTATTCCTAACACATTAATTCTCACTGCTCCAAAGCTCTACATTTTATAATATTAATCAGTGAACATTTGTACCAAGATTTGATCCCAGGGAACCTCAAATATTTCATATTTGAGAATGGGGAAAATCTTCAGAGAAAAAAAAATTAGCCAGAACCAGTAAGTATTTTTCAAAGGAAAGCGAATTATTAGAGAGAGAATAAAACCTGGGGTTCCCCTACTAGGGAGTGAATTCCGGCCAATGAATCCAACGTAACATAGTCCCTGCCCTTTCCTCTTCAAAACTTAGGGAATGTTTGGCTTCCGGAAATATCAGAAAACGGAAGTAACAAATAGTCTTTATTAAGAAAGAACTGACTTTTCCTGACAGAGATTGTAATCATGGGCTACAAACGTGAAGCCTTTTAAAGAAATTGCTAGGGGCTGGGGAATTTCCAAGCGCAACCTCTGTTAACCTGCAAATTGAGCAAGACACACATCTGTTCTTTAATTGGACAGAATTTCGATTCAAAACAAACAAGTCCTTCCACGGAAAGGGGCCTACTTTCCTGGTGGTGTTTTACCCTTTGTATTGCAGAGCACATCTCCTCTTCAGACCAGAAAGTAGCGAGCTCACCGTCAAGATCACCCGCAGCAGTCTTTGTTGCAGTCACCAACCTCGGCCACTAGATGGCGGGAGAGGACTGAGTTGGGGCCCTGGCGGCGGTTCCTTCCACCCTGCAGGGGGAGGAACACTTTTGTTTCTCTGCTTTTTCTTCTGCCCCTTTGTTTGACTTCACCATTTTCTGTCTTCCTTTCTCTCCGCTGTAGTTACGTGGCTCACCTTTCCTTCAGCACCTCCGTTCCAGGGAAGCCCTGTCTCCAGCCACAGGAGCTGCAATCACACAGAGCCCTTGCGCTGACCCCCCGCGGCCAAGCGCAAGCGTTGGCTCCCCGATCCTCCGCGGTTCTTTGCAAATGTCATCCAGTCCGTGGCCAGGTAGTCACAGATCACGATGGGTCTGCTGCTCTGCTGAGTGTAACTTGGGGATAGAGCCGTTCATGCGAGTATTACCACCACCACCACCAACAACAACAACAAAAAGCAGCTTCAGATTATGTGAATCAGAATATTATAGTATTGTGATGCTGGGAATAAGAGAAAAAGAAGATTCCCGTGAGGGGAGGAAGACCAGACTGGGCCCCAGACCTGCTGTCTCTCCACCCTGTACTGGAATTGGCCCTTCACTGTGTGGACCCAGGAAAGAATGCGGAGGGCGCTGCGGTGACAGCTGATTTTAAGAGACATTCTAAACAGCACATGAGTTTTATTTATTTTTTTTTTTGAATGAGTTAATAATCTGGGAGACCGAACCAGGCCTGCAGAGGCTGGGGGAAGAGCCCCTGCCAGACCTTTGCCACCTCCCCCGGGGAGAGCAGAGGAAAAGGATTCCCAGAATCAAGGGTGGCAGAGGGAAATGGGGTCCTCCAGGCCTCTTAGGGGGCAATTAGAGATCTATCTATGTTCCCCTTGAGGCAGAGGGGTAACTCCCACAAATGTCAGTGGGATTTAACAAGAGAGGGGGAAATTCAGGGCTGCGTTCCACACTAGCAGGGGAGGCACAGAGTTTCGCTTCGTCCGGGCAGACCTGCCAGAGCATCCGGGAAGCCTGGAGTCAGCAGGGCCCTTAGCAGGCGGCCCTCATCAGCACATCACCCCCCATGAGGGATCCCCCACACAGGGCCGCCCAACCCCTGCTATGAACCTCGGGCAGGGAGGGTGCCTGTGCTTCAGGCTGGAAAATCCCCCGTGCGGTCTATCCGAGGGCTTAAGCTCACTTGCCGGCTTTACAGCCCATCTCTGCCAAGTTTCCAGCTAAGGCTAGTTTCCTCCTCTATAAAATGGAGATGATAATAGCACTTACTTCATCTGAAGATCAAATGGGATAGTGAAAGTTAAGTGCTTAACAAAGTATCTGACCCATATAAAGTGCATCTAAATGATAATTATTATATTACTATTATTATTGCTATTCATTTGGGCCTAGTGTTGACACCTTATTCGTATGAAGCAGAATGTAGTTCTAAGGAAACACACCTCAGAGCCATGGTGGAAGCATTTCATGATGAAAGCCTCAGCAGCTATGCAATGAAAAGCACCTCCCCACAACACACACATATTTGGGGTAAATTAGACCAGGATGGGCCAAGTTTCTCATCTCGTCTCTTTTCCTCAGTGGCAGCAGCATGATTTATGGGTCTGAGGGGAGAGCTGACCAAACTCAGTTGTTTCAGCTGACCTTCCCTGGGAGTTTTCAGGTTGATGTGAAATCCAATGGGGTGTGAACTAAAGCCCAAGAACACCGTCTGAAAGCCCAGCACACTGAGCTCAGTAAGGGACCAAACCCAACCCAAACCAAAAGCTCCCGTGAGCTTCTCCTAGAGCTCACGAAGAGCCTGCCACTTCTGAGCTGGAGTGCTCAGGAGGGTCTGCTGCACCTGGCTGGGGACAACAGGGGCACCAGGGCATTGTTTTCTGGGCAGCAGAGAAGAGGCAGGTCCCTGCTCACCCCTGGAGCTGGCCCCATGCCAGCGCCCTCAGAAGCCAGGCAGCTTTTGTCCTGGGGACTCCTAGGGGCTGGCTACACTGGGAAAGTGAGGCTTTGCTGGAAGACACTCAGTAAACATGGCCATGTTTTCCTCCTACAGCCAGGAAGCAGGTTCTAGGTCTTTCCAAATGTTTAAGAACTTAACTAAAAAGCTGCTGCATACTGAGAGTTTGGGCTAGGGCTTGGAGAAGCTAGAACCTTTTCTCTTAAAAGGGAATGTTAGTATCTCTCTGAAACAGTATGGTTTCTAGGAGACTCTGAAATGACATACTTAACACAGAGCTGAAGTCTAAGAAGACGGAGGGAGAGGTTTCTGCGTAGGGGTTAAGTACATGGGCTTTGGAGCCAGGCAGAGCTGGGTTCAAGTCTCAGCTCATACTCTCAATAGCTGGGTGACCTTGAGAAAGCCACCTGATCCCTCTGAGGTTCTCTTTATTCTATTTCTCTCCATCCACTCTTCATCTTACCCTGTGTAGCCCAACGCATTTTTCAGTTCATGTCCCAATCAGAAGAAATGATCAGAAGAAATGGGATTTATAATTATAATCATCAAAATTAATTGAGCATAGTGCTCAGCACTTTATATTTTGGTTAATCCTCAGAATATGTTTATAAGGTAGGTATTACTATGACTCACATTTTACCAGTGAGGACATAGAGGTATAGGGAGGTTGCCAGAGGTTTAGAAGGACCTTTCTAAAATATGTCTGGTTATGTTAGTCCTTAGTTTAAAATCCTGCCATAGATTTATCTTCAGGAAAAAATGAAATTCTTTAACATAGCATATCGGACCCATCATGGAGCAGCACTCCAAGATTTGGCAGTTCACCAGTGTCATCCTTCTCACTTCTTGACTTGCAGCCTACCGACCACACCGAGCTGTTCAGCCTTGCCTAGTCAACTGAGGTGTTCCTGTACCTCCAAGGCTCTGCACATACTCTTTCCCTCTCCCTTCCTCTCCTTCTCTACCTGGCTAACTCTGACTATCCTTCAAGATATGGCTCAGGCATTCCTTTGACTGGAGAGTAACTGTTGCCCCTCAACAGGGGAGAATAAATGAATGTCCTTTCCAGGTGATCTCATAGCCTCTGTGTCTGCCTCTGCAAGAGTGATAAATGTCTGCTCACTAATCTGCCCCCATACCTAAGCAGTAGCATCTTGGTGGCTGGTGATATGTCTTTTGCCTTTGTATCCTCAAGTCTTAGCACAGTCGTTGGCACATAATAGGTGATTAATAAATACTTCTTGAGTGACTAACTGCATTTTTAAAAGGTATAGAAATGATTGGAAGGCAGATTTGGGCTCTAAAGAATTTTCTAAATATAAGATCATATGATCAGCAAAAAGTGATAGTTTGACCTCCTTTTTCCGTATTTGGATATCCTTTATTTCTTTCCCTTGCCTGATTGCTCTGGCTAGGACTTTCAGCACTATATTGTATAGAAGTGGTGACCATGGGCACCCTTGTCTTGTTCCAGTTCTTAGTGGGAATACTTTCAACTTTTCCTCATTCAATACAATGTTGGCTGTGGGTTTGTCATATATGGCTTTAATAATCTTGAGATATATTCCTTCTATGCTTAGTTTCTCGAGGGTTTTTATTAGGAAAGGGTGCTGAATTTTGTCACATGCTTTTTCTGCATCTATTGAGATAATTGGATGGTCTTTGTTTTTGCTTCTGTTTATGCAGTGAATCACATTTATTGATTTACATATGTTGAACCATCTTTGCATCGCTGGGATGAAACCCACTTGGTCATGGTGGATTATTTTTTGATGTGCTCTTGAATTCAGGTTGCTAGTATTTTATTGAAGATTTTTGCATCTATATTCATAAGGGATATTGGTCTGTAGTTTTCTTTTTTTGTTGTGTCCTTTCCTGGCTTTGGTATCAAGGTGATATTGGCTTCATAGAGTGAGTTGGGGAGGATTCCCTCCTTCTTGATATTATGGAATAATTTCCACAGTATGGGTACCAGCTCCTCTTTGTAGGTCTGGTAAAAGTCAGCTGTGAATCCATCTGGTCTGGGGCTTTGTTTTGGTTGGAAGAATTTTCATTACTGCTCCAATCTTGTTGCTTGTTATTGGTCTGTTCGGGAGTTCCATTTCTTCCTGAGTCTTGGGAGGTTGTGTGTTTCCAGGAATTTGTCCATTTCCTCTACATTTTTGAGTTTATGTGTGTAGATATTTTCATAGGATTCATAGATGGTATTTTGTATTTCTGTGGTATCAGTTATAATATCTTCATTTTCATTTCTGATTGGGCTTATTTGGGTCCTTTCTCTTCTGTTCCTGATTAATCTAGCAAGAGGTCTATTAATTTTGTTTATCTTGTCAAAGAACCAACTTTTTGTTTCATTGATCCTTTGTATTGTTTTTTTGTTTTCCATTACATTTAGTTCTGCTCTAACCTTACCTTAGTTATTTTTCTTCTGTTGCTGGCTTTGGGTTTGGTTTGCTCTTCTTTTTCTACTTTCCTGAGACATGTCATTAGATTGTTAATTTATGATCTTTATTTCTTTTTGATGTAGGCATTTAAGGCTACATCAAATTTTGATGTAGGTGTTTAAGGCTACATTTGAATTTTTCCCTTAGGACTGCTTTTGCTGAATCCCATATATTTCGGTAGCCTGTATACCCTTTGTCATTCAGTTCAAGGAATCTTTTGATTTCCATATTAATTTCATTATTGACTCAATAATCATTCAGCAGTATGTTGTTTAATTTCCATGACTTTGTGTAGAATTGAGTGTTTCTCTTGGAGTTGATTTCTAGTTTTATTCCACTGTGGTCTGAGAAAATACATGGTATGATTTCCACTTTTTTTTAACTCATTGAGACATGTATTGTGGCCTAAGATATGATCAATCTTGGAGAATGTTCCATGTGCAGATGAGAATAATACATATTCAGTAGTTTTTGGATAAAATATTCTGTGAATGCCTGTTAGACCCATTTGTTCTAGAGTCCCATTTTAAGTCCAGTGTTTATTTATTTATTTTCTGCTTGGATGATCTGTCCAGCTCTGTCAGTGAAGTGTTGAAGTCCCTGATTCAGACCATTCACCTTGATTGATAGAATTGATATGGGGATGCTGTTCTGTTCGTCCTGTTGGGTAGTATCTTATTGCTTTGTTTTACCTCTTATGCTATTGTTTTGTATGAGCTCTGAGCTTTAGCTTTTGGGTGGTTTTACTCTGGTGGGTGTCTATTGTGATGATCCATGTATAATGCAGTTCTGAGTATTTCCTGCACAGCAGGTCTGGTCTTGACAAATTCCCTCAGTGCTTGCTTGTCTGGAGAAGTCTTTATTTCTCCTTCTCATATAAAGCTTAGTTTTGCAGGATACAAAATTCTAGGCTGGAAGTTGTTCTGTTTAAGAAGACTGAAAATGGGGCCCCAATTCCTTCTGGCTTGTAAGGTCTCAGTTGAGAAGTCTGCAGTTAGGCTGATGGGTTTTTCTTTGTAAGTTACTTGATGTTTTCCCGTCATGGCTTGCAGAAGTTCCTCCTTTGTACTGATTTTGGCCAGTCTGGTGACCATGTGTCTTGGTGATTGCCTCTTTGCAATGAATCTCCCAGGTGTTCATTGAGCTTCTTGTACCTGAATGTCTAAATCTTTAGCAAGACCAGGGAAGTTTGCCTCAATTGTTCCTGAAAATAGGTTTTCCAGCCCTTGTGCATTTTTTTTCTTCACCCTCAGGGATGCCTATGATCCCTATATTTGGCCATTTTACATAATCCCATATTTCTTGTAGGCTTTGTTCATTCCTCTTAATCCTCTGTTTTTTCTTTTTGACTGAGTTAATTTGAAAGAGTTATCTTTAAGCTCTGAGATTCTTTCTTTTGCCTGGTCTAGTCTATTCTTAAAATTTGCCACTATGTTTTGTATTTCCTTAAATGAAATTTTCATTTCCGGAAGTTCTATTTAGCTTTTTTAAATATGTAGTGAATTTTTCACTACATATTTAGTGAATTTTTCATTCATTTCTTGAATTGTTTTTCTGATTTCTTTGAGTTGGTTTTCCATTTTCTCTTGGAATTCATTAAACTTCCTTATAATTCATATTTGGAATTCTCTATCTGTCATTTCAATATTTTCATTTTTGTTTGTATCCATTACTAGAGAGCTGGTGTTGCCTTTTGTGGGTGTCCTTTCTGTCTGATTTTTCATATTTCCAGAGGCCTTTTGTTGATTCCTTCTCATCTGGGGCAGCCATCACTTCTTATTTTTGGATCCTTAGTGTAGTGGTTTTCTCAGTTGCTAGCTGTTTGTAGGCTGTAGCAGTGGTGAGCTATGTGTGTGGGCAGATGTCCTCTCTCTCTTTGATAAGGGAAGATGGAGGTCTTTGAGATCCTTTCTCTTTCCACATTCCTGTGGTGTTCTTAACAGTGTGAATTATATTGACACACCCAATTTAATCTCTGAGACTATCACTTTTTGCTGATAATATGATCTTATATCTAGAAAACACCCAAGACTTCACCAAGAGACTCTTGGAATTGATAAGTAAACTCAGCAAGGTCTCGAGTTATAAAATCAATGTACACAAATCAGTAGCATTCCTATACACCAATAACAGTCAAGCTGAGATTCATCGAAGACTCAATACCATTCACAACAGCTACAAAGAAAATAAAATACCTAGAAATATACTTAATCAAGGAGGCAAAAGATCTCTACAAAGAGAACTATGAAACACTGAGGAAAGAAATTGCAGATGACACAAACAAATGGAAAAACATATGATGCTCATGGATAGGTAGAATCAACATTGTGAAAATGTCCAAACTACCCAAAGTGATTTACAAATTCAATGCAATCCCCATCAAAATACCAATGTCATATTTCACAGATCTTGAAAAAATAATTCTATGCTTCATGTTGAACCAGAAAAGAGCATGAATAGTTAAAGAAATCTTAAGCAAAAAGAACAAATCTGGAGGCATCACATTACCAGACTTCAAACTATACTACAAGACTATAGTAACCAAAACACTATGGTATTGGCACAAAAATAAAGACATAGACCAATGGATTAGAATAGAGAATCCACACATAAAACCATCCACATACAGCCAGCTGATATTTGACAAAGCAGACAACAATATACACTGAGGAAAAGAAGTCCTCTTCAATAAATGGTGCTGGGAAAATTGGATAGCCACATACAGAAGAATGAAATAGGATCCATATCTCTCACCACTCACAAAAGTTAATTCAAGATGGATAAAAGACTTAAATGTAAGGCATGAAACCATAAGAATTCTATAAGAAAATGTTGGAAAAACTCTTCCAGATATCAGTCTAGGCAAAGAATTTAGGAAGAAGATCCCAATGGCAATCACGGCAACAAGAAAATAAATAAATAAATAAATAAGACTTGATTAAATTAAAATACTTCTGCACAGCAAAGGAAATAATCAACAGAGCAAACAGACAACCTACAGAATGGGAGAAAATATTTGCAAGCTATACATCTGATAAAGGGATAATAACCAGAATCTACAAAGAACTCAGACAAATCAGCAAGGAAAAAACAACCCCATTAGAAAGCAGGCAAAAGACATGAACAGAAGCTTAAAGTGCTCAACATCACTAATCATCAGGGAAATGCAAATTAAAACTACAATGAGATATCACCTCACCCCAGTTAGAATGGCTTTTATGAAAAAGTCCAAAAACAATAGATGCTGGCATGGATGCAGAGAGAAAGGAATGCTTGTATACTTTTGGTGGGATTGAAAATTAGTACAACTTCTATCGGCAACATTATGGAGATCTCTCAAGGAACTAAAAGTCAACCTACCATTTGATCCAGCAATCCCACTACTGGGTATTTACCCAAAGGAAAATAACTCATTTTATTAAAAAGACATCTGTACTCAAATGTTTATTGCAGCACAGTTCACAACTGCAATGATATGGAATCAACCCAAGTGCCCATCAATTCATGAGTGGATTAACAAAATATGGCATATGTATACTACAGAAAACTACTCAGCCATGAAGAAGAATGAATTAAGATCTTTGCAACAATTTGAATGGAACTGGAGACCATTATCGTAAGTGATAGAAGAATAGAAAAATAAACACCACGTGTACTTGCTATTAAACTGGAGATGTCAGCTCCATGTGTGTTATTGCCCCTGAAGACCTTCCAGTGGGACAAAATGTGGAGGTGGAAGACAGTGATATTGATGATTCTGACCCTGTGTAGGCCTAGGCTTATGTGTATGTTTGCATTTTAGCTTTTAACAGAAAAGACTAAAAAGTAAAAAAATAAAAAGTTTTGAAAATAGGAAAAAAGTTTATAGAATAAGAATTAAAGAAAAATATTTTTATACAGCTGTGGAAATGTATTTGCATTTTAAGCTAAGTGATATTATGAAAGTCAAAAAGTTAAAAAAATTAAATTTTATGAAGTAAAAAAGCTACAGTAAGCTAAGATTAATTTATTATTGAAGAAAGAAATGTTTTATAAATTTAGTGTAGCCTGAGTGTACAGTGTTTATAAAGTCTACAGTAGTGTAGAGTAATGCCCCAGGCCTTCACATTCACTCATCACTCACCCACTGACTCACCCAGAGCAATTTCCAGTCTGGCAAGTTCTATTTATGGTAACTGCCCTATACACAGGTACCATTTTTTATCTTTTATATTGTATTTTTACCATACTTTTTCCATGTTTGGATGTGTTTAGATACACAAATAGTCACCATTGTGTTACAGTTGCCTACAGTATTCAGTACAGTAACATGTTGTACAGGTTTGTAGCCTAGGAGTAATGAGCTATACCATATAGTATAGGTGTGTAGTAGGCTATACCATCTAGGTTTGTGCAAATACACTCTATGATGTTCACATAATGATGAAATCGCCTAAGGATGCATTTCTCGGGACGTGCCTCCATCATGAAGTGACCCGTGACTGTACATCATATTCTGCCACCAGAGTCTTCTCAGTGACCATCTGGCTCAGGAGTTCTCAATCTCTTTTAGGACAAGAACTGCTTTGAGAATGTGTGGGAAGGCATGGATTCTCTTGGGGAGGGGTGTGCACGTATAGATATATTAACTAAATTAATATTAGGAAGGTTCACAGATCCCCTGAAGACCACTCATGGACTCCAGGCCCTGATACAGTCCAACTTTCTCTTTCAGAGCTAGGAACAGGGTGCCAGAGTCTTCATGTCCACATTCAGATGGCTTGAGAGTGGTCAAGCTGGGATTTGTACCCAGGTTTTCTCACTCTTTAAGCCTGTGTCTATTTTTATGGTTTCTGATGAGGAAAACTTTATTAATTTTACTGCATACCACAATAGGTCAAGTGTCAAATGCTTATTCCTTCATACTTCAATATGGGATTGGTTTTAGCAGAATTCATTAAATTCATGTGACATTAGTGCTGACCGACAGTGATTGACACTTTTCAAGAAAAGACATTAAATAATGTTGAGGACCGCAGAATGCTAATTAACAGGGTAGGAAGCAAAAATTCATTAAACAAAAAACAAAAACACTCTACAGTTGAGAGAGCATGACAACATCAATAGCCAAAACCAACACCAACAGACACAAGACCATCCTTCCAGCCAAGTAAGGTAATCAAAAGATGTGTGAAGTCAGACTGTCTTGATTGGTCGGGCATTCAAACTGAGGCCCACACGTTATCAAAGTGAAAGTTCACAGGAAGAGCAATTATAATTGAGAATCAAGAGGACTGAGAAGGTGAAAACTCATGCAACTTCCACATTAAATAATGTAATTTAAAAATAGATTTTTTCACAACAACAACATTCAATATATTTAACACATAAAATAAGAGAAAAACAGCAATTCTTTCTCATCATGCAAAAATCTATTTAGAATGTTAAGGATATCCATTTTTTCTCAATGTCTTTCTTGTTCTAATTAAAGCATACAAACATCATACTCACATAGATAATTTATTCACTTACCAAGAAGACAACAGAAAATCTAACTTAACTAAGAAATCTATTGTTAAAATTTTTAGGTTCAAATTACAGACAAAATGGTACATGTTGCCTTCAAATTAGGGTGCCCAACCATTTTGGTTTTCCCAGGACTGTCCCATATTTAGCATGGTAAGTCCATGTCCCAGGATATCCCTCAGTCCCAGGCCAACCAAGACAGTTGGTCACCTTCCCTCAGACAACATAAGAATAACCAGAATACTTATGTCCTCTAAAATCTCTCAATATATAAAATTTCTATATAGTAACAATGAATTCATTGAATAAAGAAATAAAAAAATTAAGTTAACTATTTTACATTATAGATCAAGTTTTTTTTGTTTGTTTGTTTTTTTAGTTTTGAGATTTAGCTTTTTTCATTCATTATATAGAAAGAGAATCAGTTTTGTTAATTTAGGAGGAAAAAAACAACCATTATGTATCAGCCTTCATGGTGAACAATGGAAATTTCTCATGTATTCACATCCCATGATGCTCACAGCCCCATTAAACACAAAAGTATAGAAACAAATACTAGAATAAATTCATTCGGTGAAACTCTGAAAAATGTTATTGAGCATAGGAGAAAAGGGAAACCATTTAAACATTCAAAGCTATCAGGAAAATATTTTTGTTCTGAAATGGTCATTGTTTGTTTTTCTTAGATGAGAGGGTGTTGTGTAGATGAAAGCTTGGAAAGAATTGTCAGAATTCCTGGTAGATATTTTTTAATTGCCACTAATTCACTGCTGAATAACATTGGACAAATTTACGTAAGCCAATTTTGATCTTCTATAAAACTGTAGTGAAATTTAGCTTGTAGCACTATTATGAACCTGAATTAATAATTTTATGGATCTGCTAATGAAAAAGCTATAGACAAAAAAGAAGGTGGGGAAATATATGCTAAAATAGTATCTTGCATTCCTTTATGATTGATGGCCAAATTTAATGTACATTATGATTAATTCCCTTTTATTGTATGGGTGGGTTAGGTCATGAGAAGTTACCAAGTTCACCCCCTGGTATGTGGAAGAAGAGGGCTGATACTCAGAACCTCTGACTTCTTTCTAGTCTGGTGTTCTTTTTAGTTTTCAACTCTTTCCACTGTGGTTCAGACTTTTTGAGGCCTTTGAGAATCTGATGACAGCTATATAACTCTTCCCTTGAAAAAATATACATGTGCTCAGGTCTGCTCCTCTCAGTTACCAGATCCCAGACAAGAGTCCAAATGGAGGGCCATACACTGTATGCCACAGGTTTGCCCTCATCCCACCCAGTCCTACTTTGCCCATAATATTCTCAGGTTCTCCTGTCATCACTGGTATCACCCTCTTCAGCCCTTTAAAAGAACCTAAGGCCGTAAGGCCACGTTCAAATTTAGAATTCTTGGACTTTTTGAAGTTTCTTGCTGGAAAGTGGTGGCCTTCCATCCCTGGACTTGAGGAAGAGGCTTGTGCTCTTCAGGCAGAGAATTCCTGGGTTCTAGGAGCAGAGTCATGGACCAAAAAAAGAGGGAGCAGACTTATGACAGGCACTTCCCTGTGGCCTCCTGGTTACCGTGTCCTGTTGAGAGGGGGACAGCCAGAGCAGAGCACTCTATGGGACCCCTCTTTGCCCGATCTAAAAAACAATATTATATGTGCACATACCCAATTAACATACAATTTCTGAGATTCACAACTGTCCTATATCTCTTCCAGAGATCCCAGTTTAGGAACTTCTGATGTCATTACTTGAGAATAACAGTCAATCCCATTTGTATTGTTCTTAATAGAGTATAAAATCTTTCACACTTAGTAGCTCATAATCTCACTCATTTGATTCTTATTTTCGTTCATCTATTCAATTCATTCATCCACTTGTCAAAGAATGTGCCAGGGGCTGGGCTATCAACTGGAGAGGTAAAAATAGTTCCTTTCAAAAGGTTCCACAGAGTTACATAGGACCAAGCAATTCTCCTAAGTATATATTCAAAAGAAATAAAATATATGTTCACTTAAGAACTTGTACACGAATCTTCCCAGCATTATTTATAATAGCTCCAAAGTAGAAACAATCCAAATGTTCATCAACTGATGAATGGATAAGCAAATATGGTATATCCATAGAATAATATGGAATATCATTTCACAACGAAAAGGAATAAAGTACTGATACATGCTACATTGTGAATGAACCTTGAAAATACTATGCTAAGTGAAAGACGCAGGCTCAAAAAGCCATATATAGTATGGCTCTATTTCTATGAGATGCCCATAGAGAAAGATTAGCGGTTGCCACCACTACTCTGAGAGCGAGGATCGGGGAGTGACTGCTAATGGGTACGGGTGTTTCTTTTTGGGGGTGATGAACCTCCTGAATATACTAAAAACCACTGAATGGTACACTTTGGGAAGGTGAATTTTATACCATTTGAATTATACCTTAATAAAAGAAATTTTTATAACAAAGCAAATTTTCAGAACAAAACAAAACTGATCTTGTTCTTGCTTTCCTGAAACCTACAGTCTGGCTCTACGCGAGGCCTCTGCACTTACTAGGACAGGTTCCAAGACAGGGTGGTTGGGCCCCAAAGCAGACCCATCGTATTAGCCGTCCCCGCTCCTGGCAGGCCAGTGAGGGACTTGGCAGGAAAGGAGCAGATGGCTTAGCTCCCCAGCATCGTTCTCCTCACCGGCCTCTCCAGCCCGGGCACTCACTGTGCCCACGCGTGCGCGCCCCCGCGCGCCCCCGCACCCGGGCGCCCGCCGCGGGGCTCCTAAGCCTCCTGCGCTGCCTGCCGGGCGGCGTGCGCGGCGGAGGCCAAACAAGCAGCCGGCACATCCTGCCTAATTTAAGTGGTAATTTCCTTTGGGGGTTTCACTCAAGTGCAGCCCTGGGAAAATCGTGGCGAAGAGCTTTCAGAGAGGAAATGTTCGGAACCTGCGCCCTTGAGGCCACAGGTGGCCCTCCAGATCCCCAAGTGCGCGCCTCCCGCCCCCACGCCCCAGCCCCGACCGAATCCGAAGTTTGGATTCGGGCAAAAGGCCGCACTCAAGGATCCAGAAGGCGACGTGTGGCCCCGAGGCCGCAGGTTCGCCACCCCTGAACCGGGAACTTTCCCTTTCACTGGATGAGCGCCGGTGCAGAGGGTTAATTAACCGACGGGGGCGTCGCCTCGCGCCGGGTGGAGGACGGGAGCAGCGCGTGCAGTTCTGGTTTCTTCTCCTCGAGGGAGAGGAGGAGGACATGGGGGAAGAGAAGATTTTAAATGTGGAGATTTGGGGTGGAGGAGGGAGAGCTGGCAGCAATCTCATGGACACGAGATTTGGTCATTTTTGTGGCTCCGGAATTTTGTTTTCCTGATGGTAAAGGAGAAGTGGGGTTGTTTCTGCTGGGATCCATTACTCTTTTTTTTTTTTTTTTTTTTTTTGGTGTACTTGTTGGATCCCCCTTTAGCCATGAGGGTGAAGAGGGTACAGGGTGGGGTGGAAAATATTCCTCAGTGTTGGGCCAAAGACCACCTGTTTTTGCATCACTTGGGTTGCATGTAAAAATAGATCCCCACCCTGACCTACTACATTGGAAATGGGGGTGGGGGATAGGGGAGTTCTAGTGCAAGAATGTGTGTTTTTAACAATCTTGCTGGATGGTTATTAAGCAAACTAAAATTTAAAAGCCTCTGGGGACCACGAAGTACTTGCTGCGGAAGAGTTCAGTTCTGGGTGGGCTACGGGATTCGCAAGAGGATCAGAAGTAACTGAAACCAAAGAGTAGAAATACCCTTAAGAGCAGCAGAGTTGAAAGGGACAGGGTAGAGAATACAAATTAATGTCTCATTCTATTTGAAAAAATTAGAAAAAGAAAACAAAACCGCCACGTGACCGCCCTCCCATTCTATCACCACTCCACTTATTCACCCGCCCGGGGGTGCAAGCTCAGACTGGGTGCAGGGTTAATTCTTGTCTGCTTAGCAGCCCTTGCGCGTGTACTCAATACCCGCTTGTTGTCTGTCCAGCGAGTGGCTGGTGCTGAATGGCACAAGAGGCTAAGTCCAGCTTACTGCGGTTGACGTTGTCTTTGCCAGAGCTGTTGTAACTGCTCTTCCCGCTTGTGTCTGATGTGTGTCCCAGCGCGACAAGCTCCCCCGAGGAGGGTCACCAAGCTAAACCATGGCAAGGTGTTCACAGAGATAGATGTGTAAATCCCACCCCTCTGAGTAAAGTCAACCCAATCCATCATCCTGAGCTCTGGAAGCAACCTCCAGATGGGAAGCAACAGGAGACTCGGAAGAGAAAGAGCTTTGCTACAAGAAAAGGAGTATTTAATAAGTGGGTTAAAACTTTTAGAAAAGACAAATTTTGAAACCTAAGGCTTCAAGTAACCACAAAAAGTTCTGAAAGGAATTCACTTGGGCATGAGGGTAGATGTCAGCAAGTCATGTTCAAGCATCAAACCTAAATGTTAAATTTCATAGTAAATGAGACTGACACCATAATAAAACTTAGAACTAACCAGGATGTCTGAGGCCTCGCTAACCTGTGTTACCATCCTTTATTTTTGCTGGGACTCCTTAACTATTTAGCTTTGTGTACATCATAAAGACTTGGTGGCCTTACTGTTCTAGCATTTGTGTTACTAGTTGTCTTTACTTTATAAAATAAAGCAGCTTACAATAGTGCAAGTGATTAAAAAGCTGGAACTGGGAGCCTTTCGATTATAAGGCTTATATATTTTTCAAAGCTGCAAAGGTAAGAATAGTAGAAGAACTAAAAATAACAATATAAATATAAAACACTTGGAGGCAGAGGAGGAAGCTTAAAATAAATGAGCTAAATCCTCCCCTTTTCATATTAAGGTGTCTAGAGATATTATCTCAAGTTGATAAATGGAGAAAAAGAGGTTAAGCCTCTTATCTAGATTTATGGAGGTAACTGCTAAAAGAACCAAAAACAAACAGTTAAAAGAGATTGAATCTGGGGATGAGATGGGCTGGAGGTGGAGAGCAAAGAGGAACAGGCTGCTGTTGTTCAGACTTAAGTTCTTTGGTCCTCATTGATATGTTCCCACACATGTGTATTACTTCAGTGGATTTTTTTTTTTTTTTAAGCAAGACCCAAAAAGGAGAAAGGAAAACATGGTAGGAACATAAAATTGAGTCAAGAATTAGGTTTAAAAACTTGACCACATGATTTGCACATTTGCTGCAGCTGGGCCACACATTTGGCTCTGACCTGTGCAAGAGCCATCCTAAAGGGCCCCCTGGTTGGCCCATTCATGATGTCCATAAGGTGAAAACAGACCAGTTCTTTGGGAGAATTTCGGCTGCTCTTTGCTATGAAAATGTCAGAATGAAATTTCTTCAGGAGGTTTCCTAAAAAAGACATGGAGAGATGATTAACATCCTCAACAAAGTCTTTGAAATGTGTAGAATAATGGCTTTCATGTTTTTTTTTTTATCCTTAGAATGCATCTCAACCCAGATTCCTGGTATCACCCTAAAAAGTGCAGATTGAATAAATACTTCCATGGGAATGCAGCTCCCTCCTTGATCTAGGGATAGATTTTAGAATATTTGGAAAAGTAGATGTAGTTTATAACAACAGAATCATCAGTTTTAATTTTATTTTTATTTCTTTTTTTTAATTTTTTTTTATTTCAGTTCATTATGGGGGTACAAAAGTTCAGGTTATATATATTGCCCATGCCTCCCCATCCCCCCGAGTTTGAGCTTCATAGTTTTAATTTTAAATAATTAAAATTGAATTTCTCTCAGCTGAGCTATTGAAAATTATTAGGTTACAATGAGCTTGAAACTGTATTTTCTAATGAACAACTGGATTATAGCTAATCAATGTTGTCTGTTGAAGTAGATCTATGTACCCTAACAGCCAATCAAGTTGAGAGATATTTTGTTTATGATATTTGTGTCTATGCAAATATAAAGTGCTGTTACAAACAGAACTATATATGCATATATACATTTCCTGTGGCTCTCAGGACACCAAAGCTGTGTTCTAATGCTGTCTTCAGGATGCATGTGGTGGAGACAGCTTTATAAATGAAATGTTGTATTTCTGCTATTTCAGCAATTAGATAACATTGCACAGAAACTTTAATTTTTACACTAACAATTTTAGTTTGCTTATTAGGAAAGCAATATGTTTATTAAAAATGAAAATACATAAAAAGAAGAAACTAGAATAGTTTATATTAATAGTATTAACACTATTAACCATTTAGTCAATTTCTTCTATACACATATATATAGATTAAAAAGTGTCCATCTCTCCATATCATTAGACATTCCTGCAGAAAATCTCTTTTAAAGTCTGCATAACCCATCATTTTGGTATATATTTAGTTTATTTAATCAATTGCCTACTGTTGGACATCCATTTTTTTAAAACATGATATAGAAACTCAGTTTTAAAGGTTGAATTGTTATTTTAACATACTATTTCTCAAAAGAAAAATCTGAGAAACCTGAAAGAAACTGTAAACAGGATAGAAATATATTAAGGTCCCATATGACTTATATGGGCATGGTTTTAAGGCTACTATTAGTAACTTCTCAATACTGTGACACTTCCTTTTAGTTTTGAAAGAGAAATTTCATGGTGATAAATAGAAGTGTGGCTTATTAAAGTGTCTAAAGAATTGACTACAGACTCCAAAATAGTTTCATTCTGTTTCATATTTTTAATGTTATTGGTTAGGCAAGACACTAAAACTCATTTGGACTGACAAATCTCCAGTTCTCTTTTCCTTATTTTAACACTTACATGGGGAAATATGACTTCCCCTGGTTTGTTAACCCATTAGCACAGTGGTTCTTTAATGACTGTATGTATCGGTGGTGTTTTGTAAGCTGAAATGACTGAAATGTTTTATTGCTAAAATTCAGTAATGTATGTATTTTCTGACTTTGCAGAAAAAGAATAGTTAACAGATAGATTTTCTCATTTAAAATTTTTCGCTCCACAAATTTTACTTAAAACTTTGGCGTCTGCTACAGATTGCCTCCTTGACATTACTTACAAAAAACCAAACCAAACCTAAACAACACAAAATCATTACAGACAAGCAACAAACAAATGGTATTAGGAGATGAAAAAAAAAAACAAAAAACACCAAACTCAAGGAATCTGCTGTGTTTAGACCCACTTTTTTTTCATAGATATAACCACTTATGGTAGATCATATAGATAAATAGGTAGATTGTATATGTCTTCTAGTAATCTTGTCTCTGGATTCTAGTTTATATAACAGAACTGAATATATCAACAAATCCTGGTGTTCTGCGAAGGATATGGTGTCACCTAGTGTTTGGACTCCTAAACCTGAGAACTACAGTTATGTGTTGCTTAACGACAGGGATACGTTCTGAGAAATGCATAGTTAGGTGATTTTGTCATTGTGTGAACATCGTAGAATGTACTCACACAAACATAAATGGTATAGCCCACTATACACCAAGGCCCTATGGTGTAGCCTGTTGCTCCTAGGCTACAAACCTGCACAGTATATTACTGTACTGAATACTGTAGGCAATTGTAACACAATGGTGAGTATTTGTATATCTAAACATAGAAAAGTACAGTAAAACTATGGTAGAAGATTAAAAAAAATGTTAACCCTGTATAGGGCACTTACCATGAATGGAGCTTGCAGGACTGGAAATTGCTCTGGGTGAGTGAGTGAGTGGTGAGTGAATGTGAAGGCCTAGAGCATTACTGTACACTACTGTAGACTTTATAAACACTGTACACTTAGGCTACACTAAATTTATGAAAAATAAAGTAATTGCACTACGATATTTCCACTGTTACAAAGTCCCTAGGAGTTAGGAATTTTTCAGCCCCATTATAATCTTATGGGACCATTCATTTGTATATGTGGTCTGTCACTGACTGAAGCGTCGTTATGCTGGGCATGACTGTAATGCTGTAGGTAGAACATAGGTTGCCAGCCCTTAGTGAAATATACCTCTGCTAAAAATCATGACTTCTGCCAAAACCCTTCTCCAGAAATCCCTGGCACACTCAGATAAAATGCTCCAACTCACGTAGAGTGTTTTGCAGTAGCACAGGCCTCCAACAGAGTTTTTCTCCATCCCAGGCTGTAACAATAGCACTTCAACTGATTGAACACTTCTGTGTACCAGCTATCTCACTTCTCATGCCACCCCTTGGGGGTTGAGGGATTGCTACCATTCCCCTTGTCCCCACAGGGAAGTGAAGGCGTAGAGGATAAGAGACTCATCCAAGACTGCAAAGCTTTAAGTACCACTTTTGTATTGTTTTCCTTTAGGGTTTTTCTCTGCACTGCTCCCAGCTCCTGTCTGAACGTAGTAGTAAGAGGCATCTGTTATCTTTTAAATATGGGATTTCAGAAATAAAGCTAACAGGGGAACACAAACAAGAGGTTTTTGCTTCCTATTAAGACATAAGCCCTGCTACCTGGTATTTTGTGTAGAATTAATAGTCGAGGGGTACTTTTAAGGACAAGGGCAGGTGACCTTTTGAGGTCTTATCATGTGTCATACGTTGGCCTAGTGAGGGGTTCCATTTCTAGCACCTATATTTGCTCTGCAACTTTGGAAAGGTTGTATGTTCTGGTTGGGTATCTATTTCCTCATTTACAAATTCCGGGCCTTGGACTAGATAAGTGCTCATGTCTCCCAGCCCCAGCCTTTTCTGACACTAAGACCCTCACCTCACGCTCCAAAGGGCATGTGGGGCCTGCAGATCCTCCTGAGTTTTTCACAAGTGTCTCTGTGGACTTGCTATGTCAGTGAGTCTGTAGATTCAGCTCAGAAGCATTGCTGACACCGGGCCATTCGTTCCACTCACACTCAAGGTGAAAAGTTAGAGAAAGGTGATTTTATTTGGGACGAGCCTTCTGGCCTACAATGCCTGCTCCCAAGGGCACTCTCTCAATGCACAGTTCAAAGCACTGCCTAATGCACATGCTGATCCCAGTGTGGCTTTTTGTAAAGCCAAATGCCACTGACAAAAAAATGGGAAAGCTTCTCTCATTTTTATTGTGTTCCTGGCCATTCCAAGAGTCATTTCCTTTCCTTTCAGGGAGATAAAGAGACATATATTATGTGGGCAGAAGATGCTGTGTTCTGGTCAATAACGCAGGCCACAGAGGTCAATGGCTTTAAGCCAAGCCTGGCTGAAAGCTGCCATAAATTTTCAAAGGTTGGGGGAGGAAGATTTAGAGACTGATGTACGCTGGCTGAGAGGAGGGAAGACACTGGGCATAAATGGCCCTCTAAAAAAGAACAGAGTATCAGTCCCATAAAATCCTACAACAGTCTATACAGGGTCCCTGGAATGGGGAGAATTTTGCCCACCCAAGTTTTACTATGGAGTGGAGACAAATAAAAAAAGATCTGAAAATAAATCTCTGAGGCCAGCCCGTCCTGTGAGACTGAAACTTGAAACCTTCTTCTCTGATTTTCCAATTCATCAGCATCTTTAGTACTAATGAGCTGACTCCAAGCTTGATGGCACAGCCCCATAAAGCCTCCATTTGGTCTGGTCTTCACTTGTTTCTTTGTCTTTCTCACCGCCTACCTTAGGAATCACGTTAGCATAGAAACATTATAGATTCAAACTCCTTTCCCCGCCCCTCTCTTCCCCAAAGCACCTGCTTTGGAAGGCCACCAGATTTATTTACCACTTTTTGCAAAGGACTGGAAGTGTGTGTGTGTGTGTGTGTGTGTGTGTATGAGAGAGAGAGAAAGAGAGAGGGAGTTGTAGAAATGAAGGATGGCTTCACCTCTTCTAAACACATCTGGGCTAAAACACACATTATGTAGCAGTTATAATCCCACATTTACTAAAAGCACATGATGAATAGTCTTTAAAAATAAAAGTGATTAAGGATATAATACATGACAAGATACTGGATGAATGTGCATGCCAAAAAGGTCTGTTTCCATTCCATAAAACACAAGAATAACATAAGAAAATACAAACATGGAATGATCACTAGGACCTTTAATACCACAAGGGATACTTTGTGGTCATGTGTATGTGTATGTGTACATATGCATATTCATGTATACAACGATTTCCCTCAAAAGTTAAAATATGACAATGTAGGGAATTTAAAAAAATAGTAATTACTTCGGGGGTTTAAAAAATTTTACTTTACTTACTTTTTTATTTAGTACTCTAACTCTTCACTTTGGTTGGCATTTTGCAAGCCTTCACATAGCCCTGAATAGTTTTCCAAGCCTTATGCATATTTTATCTCATTTTGTCAACTCTGAGAAACTGAAACTCAGTAAGAGTAAATATCTTGTTCAATAATTTTCAGCAACAGAGCCTAGGAAGAAATAATATTAAACCCTGACGTTGCATTTATAAGTAGCTGAGTCCATTCTAAGCACACTACAAATATTAACTCATGACACTTCCAGTAAGTCTCAAAGATGCAGGTCCTATAGTCATTGCTGTATTACAGATGGGAAAACCAAAGGGAAGAGAGGTTAAGTCACTTGCCCAAGGTCACATGGAGAGTCAGTGTCTGATTTGGGATTTATGTCCACTTGATATCTAGGCCACATTTCCTCTAGAATGAATTTGAAAGGAAATCGCATTTCAAATCACAACCCAGGCAGTGGGTACATTTATATCAACTGCAAAAGCATATGGGAATTTCTTAGGGTAAAGACAAAGACAGCTTAACATGGTTAACTAGCACGTTGGGTTCTTAATTTAACTTAGCTAACACAAACACCTTGTCAGCTGAGTATTTAGAATTAAGAAGATGTTTACAACCAGCTCTCCAAAAGTGTCCTAAGGCCACCATTTATGTCGACGTGGCACTGTAGATGTCATGTGCCTCACAAAAAGTCCCTCCTTACTCCCTAGGAGAGCTTAGCATAAGGTGAAGCCCACTGTACAGCCATAAGCAGGGCAGGGAAGCCCTGGATGTCTGCAGTGTAGCCTGCAGGAGCCAATGCACCAACAGACTTGAAGTTGTAAATAAACAGTCACCATGTCCTCTATTGGTCAGATCCAAAGAATGGCCCCAAATAAGCTTTCTAGAGAAATCTAGAAATCAATATCAGGGAGTGAATTAAAACTAGAAATAGGCCTTCTCTGAAGCCAAAGAAATATTTGATGATCTGCACGAGGGTCTTAGAATATTAAAATAAATGCTTAATGCAGTATCAACAATGGCGGTGTATTTTAAATGATGACGTTTACCTGATGATGTTTTTCACATATACCCATAAGTACAATGCACTACAATTGTGCTACTCACAAAATAATTACAGAATATATAAAAATATTAATTTATAGTATCCCTTTGGGAGGAATACTCCATTAATGGGACACTCATTTAAAGTTGTATGATGAATTCCTTCTTTCACTGTATTAAAAAGAACAATTAAAGCTGGGCTTTCATGTATTCACCCCCAATTACTTTCTACCCTGGAATAATTTTATTCCAGAGTCTACTATTCTAGCTATCTTTCATAACCTGTTCCCTGGAGGGAAGTTGGAAGAGGAAGAACTATTTATTTTCATTATATTTCATAGGTCCCTTTTCATTAGTTCTCCTTTTTACTGTAATTTGAGGCATTTCTTTATTGTTTTACAGCATATACAATGCTTTTGAGCCCTGCAACTGCCCAAACCACACTATTAGTTGCTAGCAATAATCATACTGAAAGAAAACTTGAGAGTACATTTGTGCCTGTTCTCTGAAATTAAGTAGAACACTTTGCAGATAACTCTCTGTGATATATCTATATTTTTGACCCAAGATATAGAAAGATATTGTTTCCAACATCGCACAGTTTTGTATCTCAAATAAGAACGATGCTACCTTTTATTTAAAAAAATGTTAAAAGCTATTTAGCTTGTTCTGTTCATTGATGTTTGAAAGCTACTACAACTTATCCCTTCATTCATTGATCAAAAATGTGTTGATGTTACACTTGGTGTAAGACACTGGCCTAGAAATTCAGAAAACAAAAATGTTTTTTTAAAAGTCCCTGCTCTCAAGGAGCTTAATTATAATACCACATTTTCTTATCAAATTTAAACATTAGATAGTTTAAAATCAGGATAAAGAAATTGAGAAAAAATGAATCTGACCTATCAAAACAGGTACTAGTTAGAAATAATTGTTTAATACAGGTTTAATATAGCTCATAATGGGATGCTTTTCTCATTACTAGGAAGGGATTTCAAGAAAGAAATGCAATTTCCATCAGTCTTACGCCTTTGCAACATCCCATATGGGACAGTGTCTTTTTGAAACTTCAGTGTTCTTTTGTTTCTATCAGACCATGAGGCAGAATGTTCATTCCAGTAAAATACATGTGCAGGTGCCAAGATGCTGGAGGTGAATTGGAACCTTAAGGCCTGATTTCACTTACACTTGTCTTTGTAAATATCTGTTCATAGAGGTGTGTGTGCGTGTGACTATGTATTTATATATATTTGATAGTTACAGGAAAAAAAGACAATTCCAAATTGTGGGGCTTAAAAAATCAGATTTCCTTTTGAAGAAAAGGTTGTCTAATTTCTGTTTGATCCACCCCCTATGTGTCCCCTCAGTAATCTCTCTCTAATCTGGACGAACTGGTCTTTCTTCACACACATCTCTCTGTGCATATAGAGTGCTCCTGATCAGTCAAATCTTACACATCTCACTCAGCTGCTTTTCTTTGAATTAGAGAATCAGGACACCAAACTCAGAAGACTAGCATGTTCAACACAGTATTGAGTTGTCACGAACAAGCATAAAAGACATTAAATTGCAGATGTGGCTGGGACAATTTTATTTGTGATTACTCTGAATTAGAGACAAGATGCTTTGCTTTATAAAGAAAATGCTAGCAGGACTAGGCTCCTCTGGCACAAACGCAGGTAGAGGGATACGAGGGGGTGGAGAGGAGGAGGAGAGAGAGAGTTCAAGGAAAGGCACAGCAAGTCTGTGGAAACGGACCCCCTTCATGTAACAACAGTTACCTAGCCCCTGCAGCTGTTCACCAGACTAAATGCCCCAAATCATTTTGCATCTGTTTCCTTTATCCTTTTCCATGTTCATTGATTTACACAGTTGAAACTAGAAGTAAAAAGCAGTAATTCTCCTTTTGCTGTAGAGGGTAGACCACAGCAAGCATCTTTGTCTGTGGAATGCTTAGTAAATGCCAGACACTAAGTACCCTACATATATCATCACATGGAATCCCCATTATCACCCTTTTGAATTGGGAATTATTATCCTTAATTTAGAGATGAAGAAATGGAGCCTCAAGGGTCTTACAGCAAGATGCAGAGTCAAGATTTCTCCAAAGCCCACACTCTGAGTTCCCAGTACTCAACTAATTGCTGATAATTGAAGTGGAGGCTACTTCCTGTTACTGTGTGAATAGACTGGGTTTATTCATACGTTCCCCAGGGACTTGGGCACCAAGGAAAGTCCATCTTTTCCAAAGGAGTCCGCCAAGTTTTTATTCCATACTACCTATTGCTTTGGAAGTAGCCTTGCATTTTAGGGATTGCCTGTGGGTCTGGAAACCCCAAATAGAGTGGAGAAGATTGTCAGCCTAAGGTCCCAGTCAACTGCGAAAGTAAAACTGCTAGTACTTTGGGTTTTCAAGTTTGTGGTCAGTGGTGAAAACTGGTTAAAATTGTCTGCTTGCTACCCCCGCCCCCTCTTAACCCTCATTGAGTTCATAATTGGCCACAAGCAAAGGCAGCCATGCACATCGCTAAGATCCCCCTGCCCCTGCCGCCCCCTCAAGTACTGCTGGTAAGTAAAACTGCTCAATAGTTTAAGTGGAGCCCTAATTAATGAGTCTGATTCCTGCCTGACACTGGCTCATTTTTAACCTGGTAAACTCATTAAGCCTCTGCTCTTCATTTAGCCATGGGTGACCAGAGTATCATAATTTCAACTAAGTGCGCTCAGTGATTTAATGGGCCTTGAGCTTCCCACATTCCCGTGGTGTCCCATCTGAGGAGCTCAATCAGTATCCTTAGAAGTTTATTTAGTGCAAGGAGAGATCTCTCTGATGTATCCTGAATTCAAGTGAAGGCTTTAAAGACGAATGAAAGCAAACTGCTGGCTCCACAATTTCAAACGACCCATTTTGCTTTGACCATAAATCAGCCAAAGGTTCTGAAATGCAGACAGTTTCCAGACAGACCAGGTCATCTCCTGAGTTAATGAGACAAGTCCGTGTGCTCCAGAACAGTCCCTGCCTTTACCAGCAGATGCCAGCACTTCCTCTTCTTGGATAAGAAAGGGCCCAGGGGTTTGGTCTCCACTCCACACATTCTGGGATGTTTTAATAAAGGCAGATTAAAAGCAACAAAAACAACACATACACACAAACACAAAGATTGTTCTCTAACTGCTTTCATTCCCAGTTCCTGCCCAGTTAATCACATCAAAGAGAAGTCTCAGAAAGCTCTGTTTTCTCATTGCCGTTACTGCTATTCGTGTGAATGTGTAGATGTCGAATAAACTGCATCCTTCGCATATCAAAGAAATTTTGAAAACTCAAACAGGACAGGGCTAGTTGGTTTCTAGGTTCTCATAAAGCCCCCGTCAATAGCAAGCTCCCAGTAAGTGTTTTATAACAGTGACAGCTTTGCAAATACTGTAACATATGTAACTTGGACTGGGTCAATACACGGCGGGGAAATCAGACTGAGATGGTCGAGCTGTTCATTTTGGCTGTCTTTACAATCAATCAGCCAGACCAGCCGAGCCTGCAGTGATACTCACTGATTATTGAGAAAGCTAAAACAAATGGATTGGCCATTCTGTCTGCCAAGGCCCATTCAATAACTACAACCTTTGTCAAGACATAGACGGGTGCCATCTTTTGAAAACCAAAGTTGTTAGAAATAACTCCCAGGTCCATCCAAAACTGAGGCTGCACTTTGGTGCCAAAAAAAAAAAAAAAAAAAGGATTTGTTCAATTTATTTCAAAACACTTTGTTGAGCAGGTTTTGCAGACGGACCCATTTTAGAAACTCAAAATTTACAGGCTTTTGTGCCAAGCCATAGCAATAATAATTTCTGCCTCACCCTGACTTGCTTTTCTTTTTCTTCTTTGGGCATCTTTTGCCTTTGTGCTTAATTCAAAGCTTCTAAACTGAGTAATCATTTCAAACATATTTCCCAACTATGAAGATAAAATTCTTTAAAAAATATCCAAGTTCCAGAAATGAGATAAAGGACTCCTAAGCCCTTTCTTATAACCTGCACAAGTAACTGAATGTATTAAGCTACCACAGTTCCTCACTGCATTCTTTACTTCCAGTCAACTCATCCATGACTGCTGGAAGGATAAACATATTATGTGAGTGGCCTAATCCAAATGTCTCTGAGTCGCTAGGTTTAGGCCAAGATGTTCCAATAAAAATGAAGGCAGCCTCCCGGTCTTTGCCTAAAGTTGATTCAAATCACCTTTACTTAGAATGAATTATCTTCATAATATTTTCTTCAGGGGCTTCTCTGGTTGTAATAGAGACAGAAAACAAAAGCTTCTTATAAACATTTCCAGTTAGAGAAAGAGAAAAATTTAAGCAAAATAAATCTATTTGAGAACAGTACTTCCAACTTCATTGAGTTTCTTAAGAATCAAGTAGAGATTGAAGACTAGATGGGCCACTAAAGAGACACAGCTAAAGAAAGGGGAGTCTCAGGGATTTAAAATGTTTATTATTTATTCATCCTAAGCTACTGATTATCTTCAGTGTATGTAAAAACTGATCACCCCTTCCATTTAATCAGAGTTTTGGAGGAATCAAATTAAAGGAGATAACAGTGGTAAAATGAGTTTTCCTAGGCATAAAGGAACTCACGTACAGGTTAGCAAAAGATACAGAGAAATGGATATGATCATACTAAGAAGAAAGACATAACAAGATGTGATAAAATAAACAAAGGCTTTCAGATGTACTGTGGCAGAGACTGGTAGTTGTCTCACCAATCTACATTTTTCCATTTTGAAAAGTTATTTTAGTAATGGAGCCTCCTGAGTTGTAGCTGAGTGGCTGTCTAGTTGGAGACTGTATTTCCCAGCCTTCCTTGCAGTTAGGTATGATCTCATGACAAAATTTGGCTAATGAGCAGTGTGCAGAAGTGTTGTGGAACTTCTGGTCATGCCCTTAAAAGGAATCTGCTTGCTCTCCACTTTCTCTTTCCTCCTTCCCAAGAACTGGAAGGTAGACATGGTGATGGTTCATTGTTAACCATGTGGATTGGGGCAGCCCCTAGTGGATGGTGGAAAGAAGGCTCTTGGATCCTTGGATCTCCTTATGGAAGGAAACCATCCCACACCCCTGGAGTGTATATCAGATTGGATGTTTATCAGAGAGGTAATTTAATGGAGTGCCTTGCTAAACAAAGTGTGGTCTGCAGACCAGCAGCAGCACCTAGGAGCTTATCAGAAACATAGAATCTCAGACTGATCTCAGTCCTGCTGAATTATAATCTGCATTTAAAAAACATCTCCTGACAATTTGTACACACATTAAAAGTTGAGTAGAAAGGGTGTAGTGGCTAAAAGTATAGATTCTGGAGCCAGATCCTGGGTTCAAATCCAAATCTGTGATTCAATTAGTTGTGTCACTTTGGGAAAATTATTAAAATTCTCTTGAGAATCAGTTTTCTCACATATAAATTAGGGATATTAATAATAGCTCTCTCATAGGGTTGTTGTAAGGATTATATCAGTTAATATTTGTAAACAGGTTAGTATAAAGCTATAGAAGGGCTTGCTATTACTTTTATTACAACAAAATAACTTCTATCTTATTTAAGCCATTTGGTCTCTGATAACGCTGTCAAACCAATGTCTGAACAAACTCATCCACTGTTAAAATAATGGATCTGGGTGAAGATTTGGAGAAGGGTAGAAATTGTGTCAAGTCTTATAATTAGAACAACCATATATCTTGTCTTTTTCAGGATAATCTTACAGTAAAATCTATTCTCTTTCAATGAACATTTATGAAGCATATACTATGTACCAGGCATTTTTCTAGGTGCTGGGAGATGCCTCAGTGAAGAAAACTGGTAAAAATCTCTGCCCTCAGGAAGCTTACGTTCTAGTGGAAGAGTGGGGAGTGGCCTGGAGATGGGGATTATCTATCAAGTTTAGGTCTCATTATCAGATTGTGGTTCAGACTATGTTCTCTAATTACTAGTTTAAAAAATTTAAACACCCTAACAAGAGGAAGTGAAAAATCTATTGAAACTTCCTGGGGCCTATGAGATTGTGGTTACTATTAATATAAAATCTGTCCAGGCCCAGAAATGTTTCTGCATAATGGGGAAACTCTGTGACCACAGGAAATCTGTCTTCCAAAGCTAGTCAGAAGCACATCCGAAGTCAAAGGCTCTGCTAACTGTGGAGCTAGGATGGTCTCCAGTTAAGTTCCCTAAACAGTCTTACTCATTGTTGAAGAGCAGGCAAAGGGCTCCCCATCAGGTCTTTGATGAGCTCTGACCAGGAAGTATCACTTCCTCATAAAGGAGGTTTGACCATAATGAAAACATGTTCGTAGAACTTTTTGGGACATGTCCAAAAATCATCCACCCATTTCTTTAAGACTGTGTTGTTTTTCTTCTTAAGTTGTCAGCGTTCTTTATATATTCTGGATTTTTTTTTCAAACCCATGACTTAGCTTTTCATTTTCTTAACAGTGTCTTTTATTTTGTTGTTTGCTTTTTTTTTGAGACAGGGCTTTGCTCTGTTGCCCAGGCTAGAATGCAGTGGCATCATTTAGCTCACTGCAACCTCAAACTCCTGGGCTCACGTGGATCCTAAGTAGCTGGGACTACAGGTATGCACCATCATGCCAGGTTAATTTTTCTGGTCTCACTATTGCCCAGGCTGGTCTTGATCTCCCAACTTGGCCTCCCAGAGTGCTAGGATTATAGGCATGAGCCTCTTTGCCCAGCCTTAAGAGTGTCTTTTGAAAGGGAAGTTTTTTATTTTTATGAAGTCCAACTTACCAATTTTTTCTTTTATGGCTTGGGTTTTTTTGTGTTTTAAGAAATATTTGCAAGAACAGAAAGAAATACCACAACCACCAAAATAAATAAATGTGACTTAATTAAATTAAAAAGTTTCTGCACAGCAAAGGAAACAATGAACAGAGTAAATATACAATCTACAGAATGGGGAAAAAATATTTGCAAACTATACATCTGACAAAAGGCTAATATCTAGAATCTACAAAGAACTCCAACATATCATCAAGGAAAAAAACAACCTCATTAAGAAGTTGGCAAAAGACATGAACAGAGTTTTTTCGAAAGAAAATATACAAATGGCCAACAGACATATGAAAAAATGCTCAACATCACTAATCATCAGGCTAATGCAAATTAAAACCACAATGTCATTTGTGGGATAGAAATGTTTTGGTTACATGGATTGCCTTTGTACTGCTTGAGTCAAAATTGTAAGTGTTCCCATCACGTAGATAGTGTACATTGTACCTATTAGGTATGATTTCACCCATTTTCTTCTCCCCACTCCTACCTACATGATTTCTGTTTGAGTTTTACTTCCATCTGTGCACGTGTATTTGAATATATTTTACATATGATTTTATAATTTAGAAGGATGCCCTATATTTACTTTATTGATCCCCATATCTCCTAAGATGTCATAGCATAGTCCTGGGGATCCCTATACTGTAATTTTAGAAAGAAGGATCTAGCTATGGAAATAAGATAACGTATGTAGATGAGCGGTTAACCCAAAACGCAAGACAACACAATACTAATGATGATGGATAAGGAGGAAGACAATGTTACCATATAATTTATGGTCTTAACAAGGATATTTATGAGACTGCAAGGAGATAGTGTCCATAGTAATGTTGGGAAAACAGGCATCAACATAGGTTGTCCCAGACAAACAGGGATGTATATTTTCCAAGAAGGATTGGGAATCATTGATTTTGTAAATTCAGCAAGATTGTGCATGTGTTAGCCAATAAAACAGCATTTTCCACACGATTTTCTTACTTTCTCTTATTTTGAAAATCTAGAGTCAATATTATATCCACCCCCGCTTCTAAGAATATTGAAATGTTTCCCTGGGCTTTGCAACCCCTTCTGTGGAGAAAACAAAGCAACCAGGCCTTATTTTTTTATAGAATGCCCATCTTTGGGAAGCCTCTTTCAGTGTGGAAGCCTCCCCTACCTTTTTCTGAGAGATACAGTGTTGCCTTTTTGTTGGGGAAGTTCCCTTCTTTAGCCCACGTTTATGAGAAGAGAATCTGGAACCAGTAACACACAACAGTCTTGTAGGTTAACTACTACCATTTGCAAATTAGCAAACTGAAGTCTATGTAACTTAAACAAAACCATGCACCTGGATAGTAATACCATCTTTACCAATACAGGAAAAAAGAGAAGGCTGCCATCTCTTTTTGCAGTTTAGTTAATTATCCTAAACATATACAAATTTCTAATTCTGGTAAAAATTATTTCATTTCTCTGCATGTTTAGTTAGCCCCTTTCACCAATTCTAAGACTCAAATATCTTCACATTATGCTATCTCTGAAATAAGGATTATCTCACAATTAATGATACATCATAATTTAATTGGCTGCATTGTTTTCTGTGCAGTGATACATAAAATAATGGTATATCTTTATAGTTACTGGTGCCTTAGATTTAAAGATAAATTTGTTCATCTGTAATATGAAGATGATAATATTCATTCTAGAGTGATGTAAAGGAGGTTCAATAATAAACTTTGTTGGTAGAAAATGTGGTAGATTGAATAAAAAGCTGGGATGAGAATGGAAAGTCGCAGGTTCTTTTTCTTTCTTTTTTTCTTTTTTGTTTTGAGAAGGTAGTAAGGATTTTTAATTGCTAAAACAAGTAAAAGATATAAGAATAACAGAAGACACAAATAAATTGTCTTGATAATTTTAGATTCCAGGGTCTCTCCATGGAAAGGTCAGCTACTTATATAGACAAGATACCATCCCAAACAAAAACAACAGGTATTTCAGACAGTGTTTAGAACAATGACTGAACACATATGCAGTGTGTAAAAGTAAAGACAGTTTTCCTATTTCCTTTCCTCAGTAAGATATATAGGTATATAAAGGTACGAGGCTATTTTTAGAGAAAAATGCTTTCATATGAAAAAATCTTAATTTCTTCCATTCCCCCTGCAACACACACACACAAAGGTTTTAAGCCCTGGGATAAGCAAGGAAATCAAGATAGGGTGACAGTAGTTTTACATGAACCTCAAGACTATAATCTAACAGTAGTGATCATCTGCTTTACTTAAAAATTTTTGAACATTCTTTTATCTACACCAAACCAGTACGTTGAATTTTCTCCCTTACAAAGTTTTCAACCAAATTAGAATTAAATTAATCTTACTGTAAAATGCAAGAACGAATATGTAAGCCTAGTGTTTGCTCTGTGTGACACATAGAAGCATCCCTCGAACAGCACTGGCCTTGAAAGGTACCCCATTAAGAACTGGCTGTAGGACAAAGTGATCCATTAGGTCTACCAAAAAGGCAGGGAGAGTCTAGTTTCAGCAAAGATGAGGAGTCCTTGCTAAGTCTGGCTTTTAATTATAGCCAGATATCAAACAGATCTTAGGTCCTCCTAACAGATGAGGCTGTAACTAACACAGTACCAGCAGAGTGTCAAGAGGCCAAAGTTGTTTAAATTAGTCAGTGAACATCTCTACTCCACAATTTGTCAATGCTCACATTATAGTGAAAAAAGTATCAAGGAACCTGAATTTTGGAACAACTTACTTATTTGCTATAGACTGAATGTGTTCCCCCAGCATTCATGTGTTGAAAACTAATTACTAGTGTGATGGTATTTGGAGGTGGGGCATTTTGGTGGTGATTAGGTCATGAAGGCATAGCCCTTATGAATAGGATTTTTTCTTTTTTTTTTTTTTGAGACAGAGTCTCACTCTGTCACCTGGCTAGAGTGCCATGGCATCAGCCTAGCTCACAGCAACCTCAAACTCCTGGGCTCAAGCAATCCTCCTGCCTCAGCCTCCCAAGTAGCTGGGACTACAGGCATGCACCATGAAACCTGGCTTATTTTTTCTATTTTTTACTAGAGACAGGGTCTCGCTCTTGCTCAGGCTGGTCTTAAACTCCTGATCTCAAGTAATCCTCCTGCCTTGGCCTCCCAGAGTGCTAGGATTACAGGCATGAGCAACAGTGCTTGGCTATTTTTGCCCTTATAAGAGAACCCCATCACACCTTCTGCCATGTGCACACACAGCAAAAAGATAGCTGTCTGTGAACCAGGAAGCAGGCGCTCACCAGATACCAAATCTGCCAGAGCCTTGATCGTGGACTTCCCAGTCTCCAGAACTGTGAGAAATAAATTTTTGTTGTTTATAATCCACCCAGTCCATGGTATTTTGCTATAACAGCCCTAACTGACTAAGACAACATTATTTACCTAATAAGCAATGATAAAAGTTCTTGTGTAGGGTAAATAGTCCAAAATACTATATATCACTACTAATATTATTTTGTCTGACTTTAAAACAGTTCAAAATGTCTTCTACATAAGCACAAGCTTCGTACTAATGTTTATCAAAAGCCAATTATGTCTTCAGCTCTAGCCTCAGTTTAACAAGTTTTAAACATATTAACATATACTTTTCCTATGTCAGAGCTAAGGTAAAAGGGGAGTGGGGAGCAAGACATCCTCTATCCAGATTTCCTGGACTAGAAAGAGCTCTAGAACCCAGCAGGTATGAGCACGTTCAAGTTTGAGATTATGGGCCATGGCAATCATTTCTTCTCTTCTATCTCTGGGATGTCCACCTTGGGTGCTTGAAGGTTGCTCTATCCTCAGCCATTCAGGTGGCCTGGACATAGCCTGGGCATAGGTCAGTTCCATTGGAGGGGGCTTCTGGGCTTCTTTGTAAGTCCAGATGTCAAAGATTCCTGAATTAGATTTCTGAGGATGGTGGGTCTCGATTCAAAGAGGCTCCATTTATCTGATGAGTTTCTGTCCTTATCCTCACTTTTAGAACTGGAATTTGGGCCAGGTAAGGCTGTAGAAGAACCAGAAGTGAACCAGTCTCTGTGTTTATGCTTATGGGAAGGGTGAGGGGTGCTGCTTGGAGTGGACTGGGCCATTCAGACTGTCTCTCATCTTTTGTTCTCTCCTCACTGTAGAACTTTAGTTTGTGTAGTGCTCTGTCACTCAGAGGCATGTGATCTCCTCAGTGGGAAGGTCTGTTTTGGGTCTGTAGCCAGCATCTCTCAGCCTCGCCTGTTGCTCAAAATACTGAATGCCTTTCTGCGTCTGTTTTGTGATCAGAGAATTCAGGATGACAAGTGTAGTTCTATCCTTCACTGCAGGAACCTTGTCCATACTGTCAGTGGCCATAGGGTCATGGTGGTGGGGATGGGGGTGGCAGGGGATATACTGTACTCTATTTATTCCACCTTGGCAAGGTACTGAGATTTGTGCTCTGGAATTGCTGGTTTTCAGGGGATGCTGCCTATGTCTGAGTGAAGAGGAGATGTCACGTAGGGTCCTTGAGGGCATCGTCATAGCTGAATGCCCAGCAATACATACTGATGGGCAGGGACTTCTTGCCTAGAGCCCAGGAGGCTTAAGAGCAGGCACTTCTGGTTGTCTTGAAGCCATTGAAGGACAGAGATCCAAGTGATCCATAGCTAAGTCTCTGCCACCTCAGTGAAATGATGTGACAATTATGCTGACAGATATTAATGAGGAACATTGTCCAGCTGCTGCAAATTAGCAAAGCTTCCTTGGAAGAGCCTACCCAGAGGTCTGTTTCTCCACCATCATGGGGCTGTCTGCAATCCAATCTCTAGCACCAAGGAGGCTCTCCAGAGACACTGTGGCACAGTCAGGATGCAAGCCATGATATGAGCAGCGCTATTCTAGACACCACATGCCTGGCACAGACCAGCGAGCACAGGCTGTGCAAGTCTAAGATTCCAGTGTTAACTTTGTTCTTTACTAGCTAAGTGACATTAGGCAAGACACAATCTCTCTGAGGCTTAGTTTCCTTGTCTCAAAATGAGGATCAAATACCTGCTCTGTCTACTTCATGGGATTCTTGCAACATCAAACAATCCTTGTTCTCATTGGTTTTATGAGTCAGTGCAGGCGTAAGATAAATGTGTGAAATAAAAGACAATGCATGTAAAAATACTGTGTGAGGTTTAAAGGGGCACACAATGTGAAAGTTACTGTTTGTGAGGTTTTAATAGTAAATACAGACTAAAATATCATTTTTATGTTCAATTAAATTTGACCAACATTTCTGAGGCCCTGCTTTAGTATATGATTCTTTGGAATACAGTATTAAATTATCTGCAGACACCTTAAGTATGGATAATTTTTGCATGTGAAACCTCCCACCTTCTTCCAAAAAAGCAAATAAGTATGGCAAAGAATTAGAAATTAGTGTCCCGGTGTACTACGGCAAATTCCCTAAGACCCACATTTTGCTTCTTGCTAACCCACCTGTCATTGGAAATGTATACAGGAAAAAAAAAATGTGAGCCCCCTAGTTTAGGGCTGGAGAGAACTGGCAGAACACAGGAGGAAAATCAGTGATGGAAGGAGATGGTGGAGGAGAAAAAGAGGGACCTGAGAATTGGAGAGATGCAAAGACAATGTACAGGTAAAATCAATCCTCTCAATTGTGGCATGTAGACAGAAAGAATCAAGCTATGAAAATGGAAAGTGGGGACCTCAGGTTCAATCAATTGGATGCCAGGTGGATGTGGCTTTAACAAATGAGGCCATTATCACTGAAGTTCATGTGACAGAGCTTATGTGTAAGAGTCAAGTGATGATTACTCTTGTCCACAGTCATAAAATAAGGTGCCAGTGTGATTTATCACTCTGCTCTTCTAATATAGCCCAACTTTAAGAAGTGTCTATAAATTTTATAGGTTCCCACCTTTAAAAAAACTCTTACTATGCCATTGTAGATTAGCCCAGTCTCTGGTACATAGTAGGCACTCAATAAGTGTTTGATGAATAATGAACTGAAAGAATACTGACCTCACTGTGCTAATTTATGTTTTCATGGTGTTGAAGGATTCAAAACTGAAAAATAATAGTTATCTCTCTCACCCTTTTATTTCCTTAAACCCAAGACCCTGGTTTAAGATTCTTCTAGTCTATCCAGATAACATAATTATAGCTAATACTTATTGAATGATTACCATGCCAGGCACTGTGCTAAGTTTACATGACCTCATTCAATCCTGGCAACAACCAGTAAGGACAGAATTATCCTACTTTAAGAATGGGGAAGGTAGAATTCAGGGAGGCTACCCTTAGAAAGGTTAAGTAACTTGCCAAAGTTCACACACCTATGGAATCAGGTTAACCAATTACATATGGTTTTCTTTAAGAATTATATTTTCATAGCAAAGACATGAGGAAGAGGATCAAGAATTAGAACTGCCTTTTTCTAAGTTGCTGAGGCCTGAAGAAAGTGCACACATTGAGGGTGAGCTATTGGCAGTGACTTTAAGAACAGAAGGAATGGCCAGAGCAGGGGCATTTGGTTGCTTTTGGATGGCAACCAAAGTAAGAAACATCCTAACACACACACACACACACACACACACACAACCACACATACATATGTACATAGCTGAAATAAAACATTCACTAAGCACTGCTTGCTGCCATTATGTGTGATGCATACTAATAGTTTCCATTCTGTTTCCTTCCCTTTTTTCCTCTTTCCTTCCCACCTCTTCCTTTCCGTTCTATTCTATTCCAGTACTTCAAATGCCAGTTGAGACGCACTTATAATTGACTTCACTATGTACTAATGGGTCCTGATCTGCAGATTGGAAACCACTGAGCTGGAAGACAATAAAGGTGGTAGAAGGAGCATTGACTTTTGATTCTATTATGGGGCCTGAATCCTGAGCTACTGCTACATTATCTGCATGGTCTAAAGCAAATTCTTTGAGTTTTTGTTTCTTGCCCATAAAATGGTTGCTGAGAAGAGTGAGCAATGAACACCAGCATCTAGTGTGTCCCACAGAGGTATGGTGACGGCAGTGAGGACTGCCTCTGCCACTGTGTGACCTTAGTCAAGTCACGTAATCTCTAAGCTTCAGTTTACTCCTGTGTAAAAAATGGGGAAATAGTAGTACATACCTCATAGAGCTGTGAGGATTCAGAGTGATGATGCACTTAAAGCCCTCAGCACAGTGCCTGGTGCTTAAGCAAGTGCTCAAGAAATGATTGGCTATATTATCTGTTGACCCAACCTATCTGTCATTATTGTCCAACCACTTAGAGCCAGCCTGGAACTCCCTGGACTAGGTTACAATATCTCTTCTAATGAGACAAACTCAGGAGTGTGTGTGTGTGTGTGTGAGAGAGAGAGAGAGAGAGAGAGAGAATCAGAATTGCTGTTTATTTTGCTTATTAGTATTTTCTAGTGGCCACATAAAACTTGGCTGCAGCAAAGGAAATTATTTTAGTAAAGAAAGATTAGATCCAAATCGGATTCCCTCTTCTTGTTCTTCTTCAACAGCATCTCCACAAATCTTTGGCTTGAGGCTAAAAGTCTTTTTTCAATAAGTAGATGTTACAGGAAAATGAATAAAAGAAAAGAAAAGAACATGACTACACACTAAGTAGTGGAAAGTGAGACTAAGTCTTTTGAGGTTAGCTGAAGAATCCTGAGACATGGCCCCCTCCCTCTCTCCTTCCTTCTTACCACGTGTGTGAGGTAGCCTCTAAGAGGGCCCCGGACATTTCATGGCATTCGTGTCCTGTGTAATCCTTTCCTCCTGTTCAAGTGTGGGCTGGACTCAGTGACTCACTTCTAACTCATAGGATAAGGTGGAAATGACAGTGTATGACTCAGACACTAAGTCATAAAAGGCAGTGTGGCATCCTGCCTCTCTTGTGGAGCTTGCTCTAGGGAAGCCAGCTGCCGTGCTGTGATCAGATGAAAGGAGGATACAGAGAAGAGATGGCTTTGTCGTGTGTCCACTTGGTGGGGCTGAATAACATTCCCCAGAATTCCCTTTCTTCTATTAGTATGGTTCTAGTTAGGGTGGGCCGCAGGGAGATTCCCGCTGAAGGAGGGGAGGCAGCAGCCGTTTTGTGGCAGACGTGACGCGGCAGGTCTAACTCACCTTGCTGGTGCGAAGCAGCTCTGGGCCCGTGACCACTCTACCTTCCCCAGCATCCTTCTTTAACTTGCCTGACTCCTGGCCAGGTGTGCATGTTTAACTCTGGGACGAAGGGCTTCCGCTTCTGAAGGCTCGCTCGTCACCAACGTGAGAAGCGATGTGAGCGGACACGCTTTCAATCCTTATTTTGTGCGACAAGCTCCAGCCTCCTATGTGGAGACGACAGCCTTGCAGAGACTGCTTTATCCAACTCTCACAGTCGTGTAGGCCGGTTCCCTGTGACGGACGGGAGGTGAGACGTGAACACGCAGAAAAGAGATGAAGGAGGCTTCAAGGCAGAGGGAATAACGGGAACAAAGGCATGGAAGGGAAGAGGTAGAAGTAATATTAATATAATAGCACAGGTAATGTAATAGTTAACCACTCACACAGCACTGACCAATCAGAATGAAGGCTGGCCTCAGAACTGGCCAATCAGAACAAACGCTTGCCACAGGGTAGGAGCAGGTCCTGCTGGGCCTGGCTGTGTCCCTTTTAGTTACTATTAATAAACTATGGAGTCTTGCAAGGGAGAAATCTGGGTGGCTCTTGTGTTTAAGGGCATGGTGGCAGAGACCAGAGATGCAACTATGGACTAACTGGTACAGTAATGTTTTAATATTTTAACAATTTATTTTATCATACTGATGCAGTTCAGCTGAATGCCAGCTCTGAGCCAATACACGTGGAGCGTGTGATATACAGCAAGTTGTTTAACACGCCTGGCACACTGGCTGCCTTGGTGCATGGCTGTAGTTTTAAACTCCATTACCCAATCCAATGAAATTGATTCAACCTTTTAGGTCTTATGTGGCCATAGTCAAAATAGCTATTAAACCTATTCCTTGGAGAAATTTTATTTTATACTAATTACAGAAGAACAAGACCCTATCCTTTGACCGAATGATGAATCAGAAAGCAGAAATTTTAGCCTCCGTTCTGCCGCTGTCACACCGTGACCTGGGCAAGTCACTTACCATGACCCATCCTGAAGCCAGAAAGCCTTACTTGGGCTTTCTTCTCTCTCTAATTTTCTGGAGACCTGGAATGATGCCTCCACCCCCAAATTTTAGTCTGTGGTAATTATTTAATATGAGTTGATCTGTTATTGCTCTTTAGATAGCATGAGAAATGGGCAACTTATTTCTCCTTTTGATTGGCTTGATCTCTCCGCAGATGCATGATTTCCTGGATATTCCTTATATACTCTGTGATGTCCCCTGGTACCCAGAGCTCTGCAGGCAGCAGGTGCCTAATAAATACTTGGATGTTCATATATCATTTTGGTAAACTTTCCAATTCCAGTAAAGATCAAACAGGATACTCTAAACTAAAATATTTAAAGGTTTTGGATTTGTGTGTAGCTCTGTATTGTCTCTGCCTCCCTTCCACTGGCATGAATAATTAAGAATAGAGCTGGATCTCTGTGTGTGCATACCCATAATGGTATTTGTGTGCATATATTAATGGTGTATAAATTAACTCGTTTTGCTTCAAATGAAAAGACACTCTTATTTAATGATGAGTAGATCTGAATACAAAGATCGTTTCCACATCTTAGAGCCACTAATTTCTCTTAGATAAGCTCAAGCTACCAAAAATTAATACTTGTCATTAAGAAGAAATTCACATCTTAAACAGAGAAAAATAATGCAATCAACCTTGAAATAATTTAAATATCCTTGTCTTTGGAGAGTTGGGGAAGTTGTGCTTAATTTGCCACATTCTCACTATTTAAAAATGTCACTATTGAACTCACTGTCTTTTTGGAAAATGAGAAATACAGATTGAATATTTTATAGGGAAAAATAAGCACAGGAAAATGTTGGACTATGGTTAAAAAACAAACTTCTAAGCCCAAACAAAAAGTGGGTATACAGACTAACAAAATAGTGGTATCTGAATGTGATTGCTGAGAATATGGAATTTTGATTACAAATTCTTTCCTCTCAAGCAGTTGAATTAGTAGAAGAAATCACTAAAAAAACCGGACAGAGACAACTACAAACAATAAAAATCTAAGGCCTTTGATATTACTGTGAGGCAGATTTTCCTTCTTAAGTCTGGAGGAATTTCTGAAAAATGATGAGGTAGATTTTTGATCCTTTCTGCTTGATTTATTTTCCTATTTAGCATGTATATTTTTAATTGAATTTGAATACGTTTACTGCACCCATGGGTGAAAAAAATTTAACATATATATTTAGCACGACTGTGAGGTATATAAGGCAGAAAAGAATGAGAATTTTTCTTTTCCAGTCTATTTCCTTGGAAGCAATCATAAATTGTTCCATTGTTATTAAACCATTTTTCAATAGCTCAACTCCCAGCATTAGCATGAATAAATCTCTCCTCTCGGTATAGGAAGCAAGTCACCATTTTTTTTTAACTTTCTTAACCACGTCCAATCCTTCAACAAGTTCATTTGTTCACTTACACATACAATTAGGTGTCTATAGTTCTTAATTCTTAGCAAACTTCTCATTTCCCCACTAGATAAAATGTCTCATAATCCATGCCAGTACTCTTTAGTCAGAATTGGTCTTCTGAGTCCAAATTTTGCCTCCTATTCATAAGCATTCTGAGTCAGTTCACTAAGGTGGGGAAGCGCTAATGCAATTTGTATTCAATTCTTCCCATGCCTCTAGTTCCTTACAAGAAGCCCTGCTATTAGTGCGGAGGATAAGTGAGCCAGTCGGAAAAGGTTTTGAACCCTTGGCAAATCTCATCACAAGATACACCAAAATGCTATAATCTGAATGCAATCTTCATTAAGAATTTCCAGCACCTGCTTGCTGAAGCTACAGCACAGCTCCACTCATGATCATCATGCAAGGGGCAGCATTAGTTAATGTCACTGGACAAATGTTGAGATCTCCTTGTGCATGTTCATTAGTGCCAGGTGGGAAAATACAGGCATGAAACATTTCGATTGATTCAGGCTTGTGCATCATGTGTTCAGCCAACTTTCTGAGCACCCTTGAAAAACCAAAAAGACTGGAATTGAAGTAATTTTTTTCAGATATTTCAGGGACAGTGTCAGCTTCTAACTTCACTAATGAAAGTGGAGGGGTATTCTTTTGTAGCTGTGTGGCACTGAGCAAGTCACTTACTCTTTCTCTGTCTCAGTTTCCTCATCTATGAAATAGGGATAATTTTATCTAATTTGTAGAGTTTGTATGAGGATTAAATGGGTCAATACAGATAAAGTACTTTTAACAGAGCCTGGAAAGTGTTCACCACCATCATCCTCTCTGTTTTGCTAAACCGGCTTTATGTCCTTCCTCTGAGCACCCTGGGAAGCCTGCGGCAACCCAGATGGCCCAGAGACAGCGCTGTGACTCTGAAGCACGGTAGCATTTGTTGTTTTTTTCTTTTTCAACCTATGTCCTTGGAGCGCTTACTGAGTGCCAGTCCCTATGCTAAACTCTTTGCAAACATTTTCTTAGGCAAATCTCGCAACAAGATTTATAGTATAGACACTACTATGTTATAATTTCCATTATAGCAGGTGAGAAAATTGGGAGTTTGGAGAAGTTAATCTGCATATATAATTAAGATCCATAGACTCTAAGAATTGGATAGACATTATATTTCATCTTATCTTTGTTTTAGGTGTTATATTTGCCTCAAGACTAATTATGATGCAGATTTTTAGGACTGAAAGGGCCTTCCTCATGAAGGAGGTAAGACTCAGAGAAATTAATGATTTTACCCAAGGTCATGCAGCCAGCCAGTTGTGGCCAGCCAGTACCAGAACATTTTCAGAGGTCCCCGACCCTACAATACTCTACTTTTTCTCTACATATTATTTTACATAATTAATAGATCTCTTCAAATGTGAAAATATTTAAACTGTGCATTCCTCTTAGGGCACGAGTTTCTCCAGCAAGGAAATCATATACTTAAATGGAAAATTGATTGGAGAAGAGAAATACTTGGGATAGGTTTTTAAAATTTAATTTAAAATTAAACACAATTCCTTTAGGTAAGCAACATCTTAAAAGATGGCATTAAAGTCATACCCCAGAAGCCACAAATATGAAAATAAAAGGTTTACAGTGCCTGTTCTACCAGACATTCTTCAATCCTATTTTCTTTCCAGTGTTTATAACCAGCATGGAACTGGGGGAATTAAGAACATTCTTCTTCCAGCTTCTCTAAGACTTCTTCTGTTTTAAAGCTGAATTCCTGAGGGCAGGGAGGAAAAGGGAATTCCCTAATTTCTGCACCCGCCACCCCCATTGCTCTCCACACATGCACACACTCATGTGTGCAACACACACAATTATTCTTCCCAGAATGAAATCTACTTTTCTTTTTTCATCTATTCTTTCTCACAACCTCCACTCCCTCCTCTAAAACCTAAACTTCAGCACTTGGCTCAGTGACAGTCTCTCAAGATCAAAGTTAAATGATAATTTCCATGAAAGCCAAAGTCATTTCAGTCTCTTTTCCTCTCTCACTGAACGCCTGGGTCTCATGCCAGTAAAACACAAAAAATTCCACACTCCCCTTCTCTTCAGGAGGAAATTCCACATTCTTTCTTCTTTTCTCCCAGTGTCTGTTCACTTCTAACATGTTACTGATTTTTTTTTTTTTTGCAGAGATGTACACAGAAAATTTCAACTTCAAATTCAAGATTTAGCTTCTTTTAGTGTGTCTCTTTCTCTCCTGGATAGGCAATGCCTAGGAGGCTTGAAGCTATGGGGGGGAGAAAAGGACCAAGAAGCCAGAGGGTAGAAAGTTGGAAGACAGGCAGAGGGAGCAGCAATGAAGTGGGGATGGTAGGAAATTCATATTTAGTGACTTTCTACATGTCCAGTGTCACTGTAGGTATAAGAATCATATTCTTATTTTATGTATGAGTAACCTCAAGTTTATGGAAATCATTTCAAATTTTCAGGGTCACAGAGGTTGTAAATGGCCTGGTGAAAATACTAACTCTAGGCTGTCTGACCCCAGAATCCAAGCTTTGTGCAAGAGCGTGAGGTCAGGGATGTGATACGGAGAAGAGTGGGAGAGACTCTATGCCATATCATGACGCCACCTTGACACCTGTCTGTTGACTGGCTTCACCTGTCTTTAGGAGGAATTATCCATCTGACCTCATTCAGCACAAATAATGGCCCAAAAGCAACAGCAAGCCTCCTAGAGTCTAGACAAGGCTCTTGACTCTCTCATTTCCCCATTACGCCTCCATGCATAGTCACATATATGTCCAGATAGCTCCCCCATTGCAAGGGAATGAGAAGGTTCTGATTTTGCCCTTAAAGTGGAAGCGGACCCTTCCTGAAATCACTGATGTTTTTCAGGAACCCCTCCACACAGTCAATCTATCTAGAGAGTTAACTGATAATAGGGGACTTCATATTTCCCTTTGTCCAAGATGTCACCTGAGAGGTTTTATGCAAATGAAAATAATTTTATTCCTCAAGAAATGGAAATAGTAATACTCCACTTAGTTAGGAAACACCTGCAGAAAGGGAAACTACGGTGTTTTTTGGTTTTTTTTTTTTCTTATTTGGAAAGAAAATAGAGGAAAATATCAAATTCCTAACACAGGAAATCTCCCTAGAGTCTACCCCCAGTAGGAAAGCTCATTTTATATTTTGCAAGTTTTATGAGAAAAGCATTAAACTCTAATAAGTAGCTATTTTAGTATTATGCCTTGGATGTTAAGCTCATTTGTTGAGAACACCATAATACCATGGGATGAAGACTGCTCCCAATAGGAGTTATGAGCTATCCTAGGGATTATGACATGAAATGTTCATATATCCATTATTAAAAATGATTCTGTTTTCTGTTGCTACTTTTTTGCCTAGCAGGAAAAAAAAAAAAAAGAAAGAAAGAGAAAAAAGTACTCTACAGATTCTGTTTAAACGGACACCAAATTCAGTAACATCTTGGCTTGATATAAGGTCCTGACTTGGTAATATGAATCATGAAGTGGTTTTCCTGACATGAGTGTACAGGAATATAGGATAATGGAAGGCAAAGTTAACATTTGATGAGAACACTCCCCGTATCTGTTGCCATCTAACTTTGCAGTGCTATCCCACTCCTATTCTGGGCTCAGCCTTGAACCTGCTTTGCTCAATGAGATATTAATAAATGTGGCGCAGGCAAAGACCTGAAAAGTGCTTACGAGTTTCCACTTATTCTTGTCCTCTGCCATGGGCATGAGCACATGTCTGCATTAGCCTTCTTGAGGGCGAAGTAAGTGAAGTTGTCCCAGGCATCTCAGCCAATCCCTGCACATATAAGCACATCCAACCGAGACCAGAAGAAGGCTGACCTGAGATCAGCAAAGCTTCCTAGCACACCTCCCAGATGCATGAGTAATAAATGTTTATTGTCATGTGGTTTGTGGTGGTTTGTTATGCAGCCTTATTGTGTTACTAGATAACTGATACAAAACCTACAGTGAGGAAATGGTTTCTGGATATCAAAACATATTGTATGTTGTGTGACATGTTATATGAAAACTACAATAGGGATATGTGTTAAGACAGACTGGTGGGCCCATGTGGGTACATCACTTTTAGGCAGGGAAAGGATTCTCACTTAAAAGATGAGATTATTCTTAGACCAGTTACTTAGGGAAAAGGAGTATTTTTCCAAGTAGAAATTGAATCTAAAAGTATGAATCATTGAAAGACCTGAATCATGAAAGACATGAATTGAATTGAACATAGAAATTGAATAGAAAAGACATAGAAATTGAATCTAAAAGTATGAATCGTTGAAAGACCTGAATCATTGAAAGACATGAATCATGAAAGACCCTGCCATATCACCAAATAGGTGATATGGCAGGGTCTTTCATGGACAAGAGCCTTTGTCTAGGAGTATGTTTCCCTAAGGGGCCACTCAGAATGACTTCTGCTATGTGGATACTGAGCATGAGATGAGAGGTGAAGGACCCAAGAAGTCCCATGTGATGATGATGGTGATGATGGCTGACACTTACTGAGAAGGTTACTTATTATATCCCAGGTACTATACTCAGCTCTTGATATATATGGACTCATTTAATCTTCGTAACAACCCTATAAGGTAGATATTACTCCCCTCCCCGTCCCACATTTTATACTTGAGGAAATCGAAGCCCAGAGCTATTAAGTGGCCTGCCAAGGACAAATAACAAATAGAGAGTAGAGCTGGGTGGCCACCAATCTGGCTCAAGAACCTCCATGCCAAAGGGCTTATGGAACAAGTTGGGTTAGGACCAGAACTTCATACTTCATAAGCTGGGTGGTGGATAGTCCTCGTGCTCTGTGTCTCACCCTACATAGGCAAGAATTTTGTCCCACTATGAGGCCAATATCTTGGTGGCAGCAGGGAGGGAATAGACAGAGCTAGAGTGAGAATGAGAGAAAGATAGAGACAGAGATAGAAGAAGAAGAAGAAAATCTTGAAGTAGGGGCACAAAGTCAAATGCCCTTAGTCAGGGGCTTTACCTCATTCCCACTTTTTTTTCAGGAGATTCTCTGCTAGTACTATTTCCTTAGAGGTTCTGAGTTTAATTTTTTTTGAAAAGAGTGGCATTTCCTTATGTTTTGTACGTGCCGGGTACTTTTCTACGCTTTTCTCATACATTAGGCATTGAATTCTAACAATCACCCTCAGTGAAGAAACAGATTTTTATCCTTAGTCTTAAATATCGGTGCTATTCGAAATGTGGTTCCTGGGTTGATGGCAGGCTGCGACCTGTCTCTTTCCAGTCCACAGAGACATGATACAGAGATTGAAAGTGGGTGTTTAGAAACTTTTAGCACATAGAGTAATTTTCTGCTTGTTGAATCCGATAACCTAAAAATTGAGTATATTGTATGTCTCTGTTTTCTCTTTTCTTTTATTGAAAATTCATATGATGTGTTTTACAAAAGTATTTTTCCTCAAATGGGTTGGAAATCTAAGAAATACAGTTTGGGAAACACTGTTCTAGATAATGGAATTGAAGCTCAGAGAAACTAACTTGCCAAAGTTTCAGTCATTAGGACACAGGGCAAGTTTCAAACTCAGGTCTTAATCCAATGTTCATCAAGTCCTTTGTTTTGTTAAAATTAATGTTCAACTTGACTACGACTGTGCCTGCCCACCTGCCTATTTAAATAATGATGCTAAGCTTGTTTGCAGGGAGTGAGAAGAGAAGGGTGGGCATTGGGTCTTACTGTTGATGATCAGTCAGGCCACCAAAAAGTGTAGAAATAGAACTTTAAAAATCAAAATAAAGCTTGGTGGGGTGGCACATGCCTGTAGTCTAGCAGAGGTGGGAGGATCTCTTGAGCCCCGGTGTTTAGGCCAGCCTGAGCAACATAGTGAGACCCCATCTCTTAAAAAAATCAAAATGATGCTAAACAAGGATGTTTTTGTAGTAGACACAGCCATGACATAAATGGCTGTAAACCTGGGACATGATTCATGCGGCATCACTTGGAAATAACAGCACAGCCTTTTCCTTTGCTTCTTCTGCAACTCCCTAAAGGAGAAAAATAGGTAATACATAAAATTCTCATTTAAGAAAAATTGTCTAATAGATCCTATATCCAATGAAGCAGTTCATTTTTGTGGTTTAAAATTCAAAGGAATTTCTTCCTATCATCTGTTAAAATAAAATCATGCTGTGATTACAGCAAGGAGTATAGCTAGACATGGGCTTTGGAGCAAGACACACTTAGATTTGGGTCCTGCCTTTACCATTTTCTTGCTCTGTCACCTTGGCATCATGTTAATATGTCTGAACTTTTTTTTCTCATTTGTAAAATGTGAATAATTCATACCCCATAGGATTTGGAGATAACTCAATAAGGTAACTCATATAAACTGTTTTCATCAAATGTGAAGTAGGAGGTAATTGTATCAGATAACCCCAGACTGGATACACTTAACCAGCTTGTTTGAGAGCCTTTCAAATGCTGTGGCTGTACAATTTCAAAGTAATTAACTGAAAGTTTTAAAAAAATTTTTAGTTATTTAGCTAGTAGGTTTTATTCAACAAGGAATAAAACAAGATCATTTGACTCAATCTTGTACATTGAATTAGCTGAATGGTTTGCATGTTTTGTGACCCTAAAGATAGCATCTAATAATTCAGGATCATATTCTGTTTCACCATACACTAAAAACTGGTTTCACTAAATTTATGATTTATTCACATGTATAGATTATAATCTTGTTATGTAAGGGTGCTGGGAGAGCCAAATTAGATTAGTAAATAGATGGTTTCTGGTACATGACAAGCACTGAATCAATGTATTTCCCCCTATTCCACTTTACTTAAAAGTGCTATAATTTTTAGGTCAATCCCACTTTGTAGCATTTAATTACAAACAATGATTACTACTTTTGTACTCTTACATTAAGACTTAACAGAATGAAATAATCGCTGCTTGGAAGATGGAAATATGGGTACCAGTGATTTAATGTTGCCATGAATTTGCCCTGAAACCCTACAGTGAAATTTCTCCGAATGAACAATAATAAAATCTCTATGACCGAGAATTCTTGAGGTCCGTACTCTAAGTGGTTTCTAAAGAGGCATGGAGCCTTTGGCATTTTCTCAGTAATTGGCCCCTAAATTGTGTCAACAAGTGCTTGTGTACTCTTTATAGCTTTGCCTAACCATTGTTGACTTTAACCATTCCAGTACTCTTTTCCGAGCAAAACACAAACCTGTGCTTTAGAACAACAGTCCCCAACCTTTCTGGCACCAGGGACCAGTTTCATGTAAGACAATTTTTCCATGGATCAGGGAAGGGTGGGAGAGATTTGGGACAGGAGGTGGTGCTCAGGCGGTGATGCAAGGGATGGGGAGCAGCTGTAAATACAGATGAAGCTTCACTCTCCTGCCATTCACCTCCTGCTGTGCAGCCCAGTTCCTAACAGGCCATGGACCGGTACTGGGGTAGCTGTAGAACATTAACTGATTTTCCTTGTAACATCCTGGGGGTCTGAAGTCCAAAGCCTCTTTCAAGAGCCCATTTTAAGCAACACTGGAAACCATTTCAGAACACCATACAGGATCAGTTAGAAAACCACCTGGAAACATTTGATAACTTTATTTCTATTGTCATTCTGTCACTTAGGTTGAATCTACATATTTTTAGTTCCTTCCAGAGCACACATATTTATCAGCTCACAGAGTTATTTAAGCATCAAATAAGACTAGGTCTGTAAAAGTACTTTCCAAACTATTTAATATTAACAATATACAAAGGCTACAGAATGGTCAGATAATTGTTATTTCATAGGATGCCTTTGCTCCTCTGCAGTCCATTCATGGTCACAAGATAGCTGTCATAGCCAAATGTCACATACTCATATGGCAGTGTCCCAAACAGGAAGGAAAGGGAGAAGAATCTTTTCCACAATTTTCTTTCTTTTTATTAGGCAGGAAACTCTTTCCCAGAAGCCCCAACCCCACACCCCTTAAGTTTGTATTGGTTAAAACTGGGTCACATGGTTATCCCTAAGGGAGGGTAATGGAGTTACCAATCTCCAGCAAACAAAAACAGGATTACCATGATTGGTTACAAAGTGGTTTGATTGAAAGGTCTGTAATATCCAGGCGCTAGTTCCAAGAGCCTAGCTCAGCTTTTTTGGGCTCCCTAATGTCTTGGCTCCTAGACTGCTCCCATATAGATAATTCCATTTTAACACTCCCCGGACATCCTGACCATATATTCTAATTTCCCCTCTTAAATATATCTATCATTTCCATGGAGAAAGTATGGCAATCTCAAAAAACTCTTCCAACTGTGCCCAAACTCTACTATGTGAATTTTTCCATGTTGGACTCCTTCCCTGGACCTCTTGTCCATCCAGTACAACATGGAGTTGAAGGAAAATAACGAGCTTTGGAATCAGATGGACCTGAGTCTGAGTTGTGGCTGCATCACATCTCAGTTTGGTTAAGTCATGGAATCTCTTTGTACCTCTGTTTCCTTATCTGGAAAAGGAAGATAAAAATATCTGCTTTGTAGGATTTAGTACAAGGATAGAAAGTGCCTGGCATATATATAGTAGGCACCCCAAAAAAGACAATTTTATTTTTATCCATTTATTTTTATCTTCAATATCACCCCACATATCCATTCCTGTGAGCGCTCCATCTCTAAAGCTGTTTCCAACCTTTCACTTGGCTTATTTGGGTTGGAGACTGTGTGTGTGTGTGTATGTGTGTGCGTGTATGTGTGTGTGGCTTATCCTGGCTTTAACTCTGTCCAGTTGGCCCTCCATATCTGTCAGCTTACATCTACAGATTCAACCAACTTTGGAAGGAAAATATTCAGGAAAAAAAGAAATAACAATTTATATAGCAATAAAAAAATACAAATTAAAAAATAATACAGTATAACAAAGCTATATACATAGCTTTTACATTTATTAGGTATGGTAAGTAAGCTAGAGACAATTTAAAGTATACAGGAGGATATGTGTAGGTTCCATGCAAATACTACACCGTTTTATATATGGAAATTGAGGTAGTCCTTCAGGACATACGTGTTGCTTCCAGCATTCTGCTATTTGTCTTTTGATTTCAACACAACTCTGCATAAAAGATGCTTGGGCCTCTGTGCTCCAGTAAGAAAGTACAGCAATAACAAATGTTTGCAAACATGAAAAAAGAAAATAAAAATAGTGAACATATAAGAAAGTGCAATAAGGATAAATGAAGTCTGATTGCAGTTGCAACTAAAGGCTGGCCATGTCAGGAAAAAAGTGTATATATACATATATATATATAAAAAACATAAAATAAAATAATTTTTTCTGACATATTTGAATGCAAATTGGAGATTTACCCCTAAATCTATGTGTGTGTGTGTGTGTGAGAGAGAGAGAGAGAAAGAATTATAAGTAAATCAGATAAAATGTAAATAACTAGTGAATCTGGCTAAAGGGTCTATGTCAGGGTCTATGTTCTTTCAGCTTTGTTGTATGCTTGGAATTACATAAAAATAAAAAGTATTTTTTAAGTGCACAGAAATTTCAATGAAGTACTCACAACCAAAGGTGTGTATTGAATATATAGGAGTGGGTGCCTTGGCAGGGCATGGAAGTTGAAATAGAGATAAAGGAGAAAAATAATGAATTAAAACTAGAGTAGGGCCTCTCTTTAGCTGACTGATGATAGTTATGGACTGCGAACTAAAGAAAATGATGTCCTTTTCTCTCTCAGCAAGATGAGAAGAGGATGATGGAGAGATAGGTGCGATTTCCTTGTATAGGGAGTAGTCTGGATACTCTTCTGAAATATTAATCTGGGCTTGACTTACTGAACCTTTCCCTTTCCCACCTGTGTCAGGCAAGTAGATGGACCCTTGATATTTTCTTGTTTCAGGGATTTTAGCAAGACAGAAAACAGCAGCTATTTGAAGACAGTTGTATCTCCTGCCTTTTGTAAAAGCCTAAATCCAGTGAGATTTAGTTGAGGAGTTTATTTGCAGGTATTTATAGAGAAGAGAGAGAGATTTCATCGAGAATAACAAGGTCAGGTAAGAAAGTAGCAATCTAGGGCAGGCGGGCCCTGGACATGGAGCTGCCAGCCCCACCAAGTAGTTCTATGTCCTAATTGGACCAGAAAAGACCATGTATCTGGGATAATGAGTATCTCAAAGATAACCAGGGTGGCAGATAAGTGATGGCCAAGGGGGTCTCCCTGATAACATGCTGCTGGGTAAGACCTTTGCACACACTGGGAAGAGTCTTATTTATAACTTACATTTCCTGCTGGGATAAATAGATTGGTACTCAGACTTAGATTTAATTTGATTGCAGAGAACAAAACAATGGACATTTCTACACTCTTGGGTTTGTAAACCAAAATTTCAACTTGACTCAAATGCACGCTTCTATTTATAAAACAGCCATTTACTAATCTGGTTGTCCAACTTTATAAGTGTATGTAATACCCTAGGTAATATTATGTTACCACTTGCATCATAGGATCATTTGATGCCATCTTTAGCAGAGGGATATAGGAGCCACTTTTATCAGTTCCTTAAGAAGAGAGCCTTAAAGAGAAATGATAAGTTCCAATGCACTGTTCTTCAGAAATAATCCCTGGTTGTTATCTTTAGCCTGCTCCAAATGCCACTTATTTCTAAAGTTAAAGCATGTGTCACTCCAGTAGGCAGAGGAAATGTGGCCCCATTATAAGTTCTACAGTCTTAAGAAAGCTCAAGGTAGGGGACAGCTCCGTGGCAAAAGAGGGAATGGAGTCCGTGCAACTGACCAATGTCATGATTCCCAGGGCTAATTCAAGGAAAGGAAAGGGCACGTTTTTTCTTCAAAGTATTTAACAATTTTAGAAATATCCATTGTTCCCCAACCTTCTCTACACAAAACAAAAAAGGTAGAGATATCTGCATCTAATTCTTAGGGGTGGGGCAGTGAAGAAAAAGGAAATTATTTCTGTAAATTGGCAGAATTGAGGTGAGTGAAAAGTTATCTTCTTAGTAAATGAGTGGCTGGGGAGGGAGAGAAGAGCAAAGCTAGAAAAGGTTAAAGAGACAAAGAAAGGAACGGACAAATAGCTCTATTGAATGAAAAAGGCACGTTTCTCTGCATGTTGAGGAAAAATGACTAAGTCCTGACAGGGGAAGATTTTTTAAAAAAATCAGATCATAAAGTGTCAACAAAGGTTCAGATATGCTCTTTGTGCTAGTGGTGGCACGTGTGTGCTCTTTTTTAAGTGGTAAATTAGATCTTTGTCTCCAGGTGTGTGAAGAGCAGAGGGTGACATAGGAAGCCCAGTGTGCTGCAAGTAACTGAAACGTTTCTTTCTGGCAGCTTTTCAGCATTTTGAGCTTAGACCTGACATGACAACCTGTCCTGGCTTACCTGGGGTAGTGTAGAGTGGTGCTTCTTGAACACTCATGTTCACATAAATCCCTGGGGTTTTTGTTAAAAATGCAGATTCTGATTCTGTATTCTGAGGAGGTATCTGAGTTTCTGCATTTCCACCAATTCCCAGGTGATGATGCCTCTGGTCTTCCTCAGACCACATTTTGAGTAGCAAGAGACTGGAACACACAGTCATGGGTACACATATATGTTCAAAAGTATGCAATATGCACATACACACATGAATTTGGACACATATATGGGTGTAAAAGGGACATTCATTTATGTGGATAAATTTTAAGTGCATTGTTTTAGGGCAGGCACTGCACACATATAGACACATACCTAGAACAATTTTGGGGACTGATTTTAGCAAATGGACCTTAAAAGCACTAAAGACTTCTTTGCTTCACTAAGGCATTCCATCATTCTTCTGCGTCAATCTCTATAAATGGTCTTGCTTTCCTACTCTTAGTTACCAGCTGACTTTAGGATGTGCAGTTGCCTACCTGACATTATTTATGTACAGCAGATGATCTCAATATCCTAAGGTATTTTTCTTCATTGTCTTATAAACAGATGAGAACCTGGGTGTTAGAATCAGGAGGCCTGGGCTCAAATCTTGACTTTGTCACATACAACACAACTTAAACTTAAACCCTGAGCTCCAGTTTCTGCATTTGCAATATGGCAACAAGGCCTCCCTTGGGAATGGCCACTTACTTAATACAACAAATATTTATTGTAGGTCGATTGCCTGCAAAGGACATAAAGTTTATTCAATTTCTCAACTGAAGGAATTCGTCATCTAGAAGAGAGAACACACAGGAGAAGTATGTAAAGGAAATAGCACAAGATACAAGTCATTAACTTACCTGGGGGTTGGGGGTAAAGGCTTCCCTGAGAAAGTGAGAGCTAAGTTGGGCTTTGAAGGACAGGGAGAATTTTCTGGTGGAAAAGAAGAGAATAGAGCCATACTTTTCAAATTTAATCTGCACCCAAATCAGTGAAATTGCAGATCCTGACTCAGTCCCTGGGGCAGGGCATGTGACTCTGCATTTCTGACAAGCACCAGTTAATGCTGATATTGTTAGTCCTTGGACCCACACTTGAAGAAGCAAGGAAGTAGGGCATTTTGGGTAAAGACATACCAGCACAAAGGGGATTATGAGAAGCAACATGGTGGGATTGAGGAATAATAGTGGCTCAGAATGGTTCCACCGTCAAGTGCAGGGAAGGAAATGATGCTGGAAAGTTGGCAGAGTTAGATCAAGTGAGCATGACATTAAGACGTAAGTGATGTTTCCTGGCACATAGAGGACACTCAGAAATGACTCTTTTCCTTTACATCTCACCATTTGGAAAGCAATAGAGAGAATGCTTAATATGAGACTGCAAGATATTTAAATATTCACCTTCACTTGAGGCCTAACTCTATGTAATTCATAAACTTCTTCAGATGGAAAGACATCCAGAGGGTCATCTTACCTGCCTCAGAAAAAGAAACTAAACCCCAGGCTTACACAGGGCTAAGAAGAAACCACTTCAGAGAGCCAAATAGTCCATGAGGACAAAATTGTTGATAGTTAAATGATAACATGTGAAGCCCTAGCATGTACTATGTGCTTAATTAAATTCTTACTTTAAGGGAGGGGGTGTGTCTGTATCATGACTTCGATCTATAGGACAGATGACTTATACCCTACCCCAAAATACTACTCTTAACCACTTTACATTATGAAGATTTTATTGGTTTGAGACTTGTATGCTTCCTAAAAAGAAAATATCCCCAAGAGGATAGCACTTGTTACTGTCATCTCTCTTTATGATGAAGGCATCTCAAAGCAATGAAGAGACCCTGACTGAGTATGAGATAAGGATACATTAATGAGGAAGATGTAAAACTTCCTAGTAAAGCATTTCTTATGTCCTCATATTGTTTCAAAATGCCATGGATACCCTTAAAAGCTTTGGCAAAAAACATGTTGAGTGTCCCCAAAATAACCCATAATTATGCTTCTGGCTAGCCCTGATTCATTCATTATTCATTCATTCTTTCAAAAAACGTTTAATTCAGCACTTAGCGTGCGTCAAGCATTGTCCTAGCCATGGAATATAAAGAACAAATAGAATCTCTGACTTCAAGGTTCTCCTAATAACATTACAGAAACTATCTGTAGTATTTCTTTTATAAAAAAACTGAAAAGACCTAAGCAAATATGATGAATTTTCAATACTGTGTGTTGGTACATGGAGTATTTGCTACAGCATTTTTTGGCAACTTTTTTTGTGTTTTTGAAACCTCTAAAAAATTATATTTTAAAAAATCTCCTGTATCAGTCAAGTATTGCTACAATAAAGCTACATAACAAATAGTCCCAAATATAATTATGGGTAGGATGACCTAGGCTTAGCTTCACAGAGTGAGTTTGCTTCAAGCTGTGTCACTGGCTGCACATAGCTTCTTACTGAGTTGGGCTTGGGTCAGCTCCATTGGTGTTCATTCTGGGGCTCAAGCTGAAGGGGCAGCAGCTACCCACAGGAAGTTGTTTACAAGGCAGTGACAATCCAACTACACAAGCACATTTTAAGTCCCTGCTTGCATGATGTCTGCTAATATCCCACTGCCTACAAGTCATTTGATCAAGCCCAATGTCGTGGGGAAGAGAAGTATATTCTACCTATCCACTATAAGGCTAAACCAGTCACATGTTAAAGGCTAATATTCATGGAGAAGGCAGGAGGGAAGGAGAAAATGTGTTTGTAAAATATCTATTACATCACCCAAACCAGTGGAAAACCCTGCAATACATAGCTGAAAAGATTGCAATGAAAGAATAATGCAGAGGTGTCTTACTATGGCTAGAGGAAGGGAGGTGTCTGGGAAGACTTCATAGAGAAGATGATTCTTGAACTAAGTCTTAAGGGTGAGGAAGTGTTTGTCAGGTATAATGATGGGCAATGGTGTATCAGGTAAAGGAAACAGAATGTGCAATGACACAAAGGCCAAAAAGAGCTTGATTCATATTAGAAACCAAAAGCAACTTCTTATGGCTCAAAGTGAGTATGTGCATGGTGTGCATGTCGGGGGAGGGAGAGGAGGAATGACGAGGTTAGTGGGTATCTTAAACAGCAGCAGATGGGCCGGGTGCAGTGGCTTATGCCTATAATCCTAGCAGTTTGGGAGGCTGAAGCAGGAGGATAGCTTGAGGCCAGGAGTTCAAGACCAGCCTGAGCAAGAGCAAGACCCCATCTCTATAAAAAATAGAAAAATTATCCAGGTATGGTGGCACATACCTGTAGTCCCAGTTGCATGGGAGGCTGAGTCAGGAGGATCTCTTGAGCTCAGGAGTTTGAGGTTGCAGTGAGCCATGATGATGCTGCTGCATTCTAGCCCAAGTGACAGAGTGAAAACGTATCTGAAACAAACAAACAACAACAACAAAAACCTAGCAGCAGATGAAGCTAGAAGGGCAAGCAGAGTCAGTTTATGAAGGGCCTTAAACATCATAAACAGGAGTTTGAATTTTATCCTGCAGATAATTAGGAACAATCAAAAGGTTTATAGCAGTGGTGTGACTTGAGATGATTGATATTTTAGAAGATCACTGTGGCTGTAACGGGAAGAATAGATTAGAAGGTGATGAGTCACGAGAGAAGAAAAGTTGTTAAGATGTGATTGGCCAGGCTTCACTAGTGAATTCCACCAAACATTTAAAGAAAAATTAACACCAGTCATTCTCAAACTCTTCTAAAAAATAGAAGGACAGTATACTATTCTATGAGGTCAGTATTACTCTAATACCAAAAGGCAGACAAAGGCATTAAGAGTATAGACCATTATTTCTTATGATTATAAAAGCAAAAATCCTGAACAAAATGCAGACAAAAGAAATCTAACAGCATATAAGAGGCTTATATACTATAACAAAGTGGGATTTATCCCAGGAGTGCAAGGATCACTCAACATAAAAAAATTAATCAATTTAATAAATCCCATTAATAGAACAGGAGAATAATACCTCACAATGTGGAAAAAGGATTTGACAAAATCCAACAGTCTTTCATGGAAAAAAAATTCAGAAAACTAGAAATAGAAGGGAATTTCCTGAACATGATAAAGGGCATTTATGAACAAGCCACTGTTAGCATCATACCTAATGGTGAAATATTGAAAGCTTTCCCCTAAATTAGAAGCAAGGCAGGATGCCTATTTTCACCATTGTTATTTGACATTCTGGAAGTTCTAGCCAGAACAATTAGGGGTGGGGAAAGACATCCAAATTGGAATGAAAGAAATAAAACCATCTCTATTCACAGATGACATGATCTTATATATAGAAAATCCCAAAGAATCCATATGCACACACAAAAATACCCAACTAGAGCTATAATAAATTACTTCAGCAAAATTGCAGGATACAAGAACAATTAAAAAAAATCAGTTGTATTTTTGTTCATTGTCAATGACCAATCTGAAAAGAAATTAAGAAAAAAAATGCCATTTATAATTGCATGCAAGTGAATATAAATACCTAGAAATAAATATAGAATATAAAAAAGAATATAATGCCTAGAAATAAATTTAACCAAGGAAATGAAAGATTTGTACACTGAAAACAACAAACTATTGCTGAAAGAAATTAAAGAAGAACTACATGCATAGAAAGATATCCCATGTTCATGAATTGGAAGATAATACAGATGGTCCCCAACTTATTTACAATGGTTTGTCTTATTTTTCTTTGAACTTTGCAAGGGTGTGAAAGTGATATGGATTCTGTACAACCCTCAACTTACAATAGGGTTATGTCTGGAGAAACCTATCATAAATTGAAAATATCGTAAGTCAAAATGACTTATGATATTTTCAACTTATGATGGGTTTATCAGGATGTAACCCCATTGTAAGTCAAGAGTCATCTGTACTGTTAAGATGGAAATACTACCCAAAGCAATCTACAGATTCAATGCAACCTCTATCAAAATTCCAAAGACCTTTTTTTAAGAAATGGAAAAGTTGATTCTCAAATTCATGTAGAATTATAAGAATCACCAAATAGCCAGAACAATATTGAAAAAGCAGAACATCACTGGAGGACTCACACTTGCTGATTTCAAAAACTTACTACAAAGCTACAGTAATCAAACAGCATGGTACTGGCATAAAGATAACATATAGGTGAGTGAAATAGAATTGGAAAGTCTAGAAATAAACCAAAACATGTATAACCAATTTATTTTTGACAAAGGTGCCAAGACCATTTAATGGATAAAGAATAGTTTTCTTAACAAATGGTCCTGAGACAACTAGATATCCACATGCAAAATAATGAAGTTGGATCCCTAACTCACACCATATGCAATACTTATGGGAAGGAGCAAAGAAGCATATGTGAACTCTCTGTCTGTGAAATTTTCCTGTAAACCTAAAATTGCTCTAAAAATATAAGTCTAATAAAAAATGATATGAGACATCAATGCACACTACCAGGAAAAAGACTGACAATAACAAGTGCTGTTGAGGATTTGGATCATCTAAAAGTTTCCATCTACATTGCTGATGGAAATTGAAAATATACACTCACTTTGGAAAACAGTTTGACAGTTCTTATGAAGTTAAAGACATTTACCATATGACTCAGCAATCCCACTCCTGGGAATTTATCCAAGAGAAATAAAAACATATGTACATAAAAAGGCTTGTTATGAAATGTGCATAGCAGCTTCATTCACAATAGCCAAACACTAGAAATGAAAGTCTATCAACCAGTAATTGGATAATCAAATTGTTGTATAAACATACAATGGGAATACCATTCAGATATAAAAAGAAATCAGTTACTGCTATACACAACAACTTAATGTGAATCTCGAAAGTGTTATTATAAGTGAAATAGCCAGATACAAACACTACATAATTTCATTTATATAAAATTCTAGAAAAAACAAAGCCATATTGACATAAAAAATTAATTCTTGCCAGAAGCCAGAGTCAGAGAGGTTATTGACTATGACAAGAAGCAAGGGAGCTTTTGAGGAGTAATGAAAATGTTCTAAATTATGGTTGTGGAGGTGGTTACATGATTATTATGCATTTGTCAAAACTCATCAAATTTTATACTAAAAATTTAAGAATGTTATCATATGTAAACTATACTTTAATAAAGATGATTTTTTAAAAGCATTTTTAAAAAGTAAAAAATAGATCAATGATTTAACACAATAGCCTTGGATTTGGTGATGGATTCTTGGATATGACACCAAAAGCATAAGCAACAAAAGAAAAAATAATAAATTGGACTTCATCAAAATTAAAAACTTCTGTGAATCAAAGGATACTACTAAGAAAGTGAAAAGATGACCTATTGGATGGGAGAAGATATTTGCAAGTCATATATCTGGTAAGGGTCTAGTATCCAGAATATATAAACAACTGTTACACTCCAACAATAACAAAAAAACCAAACAACTCAATTTAAAAATAGGCAGAGGACTTAAATAGAAATTTCTCCAAGAAAGACATGCAAATGGCCAATAAACACATGAAAAGATGCTCTACATCATTAGTCGTTAGGGAAATGCAAGTCAAAACCACAAGAAGATACCATTTCACACCTACTAGGCTGGCTTATAACCAAAAATTAAAAAATAACAAGCTTTGGTGAAGATTAGAAGAAACTGGAACCTTCGTGCATTGCTAATGGGAATACAAATGGTTCAGTTGCTGTGCAAAACTGTTTGGCAGTTCCTCAAAAAGTTAAGCATAGAATTACCATATGACCTAGCAATTCCACTCCTAGCAATAATCCCAAAAGAAGTGCAAGCAAGTACTCAAGCAAATACATGTACACACATATTCACAGCCTCATTATTCACAATAGCCAAAAGGTGGAAACAACTCAAATGCTCAAATGTCCATCAACAGATGAATGGATTAACAAATTGTGGCATAGACCTACAAGGTAATATTACCCAGCCACAAAAAAGAAATGAGATATTGATACATGTTACAATATGGAAGAACCTAGAAAACATTATGCTGCAGGAAAGAAGCAAGACACGAAAGATTACATATTGTATGATTCCATTTATACAAAATATCTAGGTAAATCCATAGACACAGAAAGCAGATTGGTAGTTTCCACGCAGAGGGAGAAATAGGAAGTAACCACTTAATGGGTGCAAGTTTACTTTTAGGGTGAAAAAGAAAACGTTTTGGAATTAGATAGAAGTGGTTGTTGCACAATATTATGATTATACTAAATACCACCAAAATGTTCACTTTAAAATGGTTAATATTATGTCATTTTCAACTCAGTAAACAAATAAATAAATAAAGGATACTGTTGGTCCTGGTAAAAGATAATGAGCTTGAACTCAAGCAGAAGCAGTGACAAAGGAGGAAAAGGAGCCCATGAGAATGGTACTGGACGGTGGAGAGTGGAAGAGAGGAAGGAGTAAAGGGTGGTGTTGAAACTTCTCACGTGGAAGCGCTGATGCTCTGTTGCTATGGATGGGAATGTGGAAGGAAGATCAGGTTTGGAGTGTGGGGAACAGTGAGTTTAGCTGGATCATGAGGATTGGAGGTACCTGTGGAGGTGCAGATAGAGAGGTCTCACAGTCAGGTGGACCTCTGGCTCCTGGCTATATGATGGGAGAAAAGAGCTATCTCCCTGATGGAGATGCCTTATTAGTAAAACTCCCTTCTGAATCAAAATATTGATCATGAACAAGAAATCACTAACTTCCTACCTTCCTACTACTATGACACAAGTCCTTTCAGTAGATTCAGTTTTACCATTTTAATTAATTAGTGAATACTGGAAATTATATAATATCAAGGATTCATCCAGGGACAAATAAAAAATGCATCCCAGAGCCAGAATTTGTCTAGTGCTCAAGCTCTCACCCCTCCAGCTTAAGCACCACACTCACCAAGTTCCATTTCACCACTGACAGCACCATTTGGCTGGTTACTCTCCTGTGGAAATGTATCTATTTTCCTAAAAGTCCCGCCAATTCCAGAAAATTAGCTGGAGCAGGTTTTACCGGTATCTTAAAGTCAGAACAAAGTCATTGCTCTGAATAAACTGAGTTTAGCCTGAGAATCTTTCTGCATCGCACATTGGTATTCTCTTAGCCACTTTTGCTGCTCTGTCTTCTTCATCTAGTTACCACTCTCCCCCAAAGAAAAGTGAAGCCATGAATCCTTAAGCAGAGGAAACACTTCTTTCGCTGGGGGAGCACTGTGAAGCAGCAACACCATCTCTCTAAATTTTTACCACTCCTCGCATAATGTTCATGCCCCATAAGCTTAAAGTTTGGAATCTATTGAAAATGTCAATTTCATAGAAAACAAAAACACTTTTGTAAAAGTATGCTAAAGGTATTCAAGAATTGAGGAAGAAATTATAAGTTCTGTAGAAATGGTTCTTTATTCACATCTGGAAAACATTTGGCAGGGGCACAAGGAGGGATAGATGAACTGCAGGTATGCAGGGGAATCCAAGGTTTTTTTCTGCTTTTCTTAAACCCCCTTCTCTCTGCAACCCTTTCGGCTCCTCCTTAGTCTTCCTAGACAAGCTATCTTGCAAACCTGTCCTTGCAAAGTTGTCTCGTCCCAATTTAATTCTCTTTCCTCTTTTGTAGCTGATTTTGAGCCACACAGCCCCAGATGGTCACTCTGGGAACAGACACAGGCTTTTTCAAAGCGATAATATTGATTCCCTCTAGACCCACAATGACCTCTTTCTTCTACCTCTTCTTACTCCAGTTCACAAGGCTTTTAATCCTCACTGAACACAGCACTTCAATATGGGTCAGAGGATGGGCCACAACTCAAAATCAACTGTTCCAATCCAGGAAGCTTCAACTGGCACAAGCAGCGTTCCATTAAGCAGGGTCTGGTGCCATTGTTTTTGACAAGGCTTTCACCAGCTGGCCTTGCTATGCTTGGCTAAGAATTAGACAAGGGAGGGAGGATTTGGCTTGAATAGGAAGAGAGACAAGGACTGCCTTTAAAAGGGGACACCCTAAGTACAAGCTTGAAGGGCCAGGGAATAGGCAATGTCCCCCACAGAGGTGGTTCTGCTTTTGTGGAAGAACCAAGACAGGCGGGAGAGAAACAAGTTGACACACACTTATCTGGCTCCAAAACAAAACCAAGATCAGAAGAACACTGAATCCACTCATTCCAAATCACACACGCCCTTCTGACTCCAGAGCTAAGGAAAACCTCCCATGAGGACATAAAACATAAAATTTTTGGTTAAACTTTTAATTTTCACGATAGACTTGTGCAGCACAAAGTTTTTACATCCATTAGATTTTCTTTTCGGAAGCTAATTTTCTTAAAGTCATCTGCTTGAAGAGTCATTTATCCAGCAGCAAAAAAATATTAGATGTCCTACTTAAATGAATTCTGCAGTTTGCTAACACAGCAACATTTTAAAAATGTAAACAATGCCATATAAAAATGTTTAATAAAATACATTTTAATCATACATATTAATCATAATGAATATTAGGTGCCAATATTATCCATGCCTGTTTAAGTAGAATTTATCAACCACAATAACTTTATAAGGAGACAATAATATAAATGGTTGAGACCATGAGCTCTAGAATTAATAGAACTCTGCCATTCAATAACTGATTACCTAGGAAGAGTCTCTTAATCTCTCTAAGCCTCATTTTTCTCATTTACAAAATGGAATGGGGGGGTGATAATACTATCTACAGTGAGGGTAAGTCAAAAACTCTTAACATAAAAAACACTTAGCTTAATGTTGACACATCATAAGCACTTAATAAAATGTACAAATGCATTATTATTGCTATTACTAATTTTTTATTATTTTGGAGTCATCATAAAGAACGGCAATTATTGCACCTAGCCCAGTCAGTCGTTTTACATAAGTGGCTAAAGTGGCTGTGATGCCTTATGGGCTATGCTTATGTGATCTGTCACTGTTCCTGGTCTTCCATGTTCCTTAGCTTTTGCTTCTTGGCATGTTGTCTTTTATAGTCCTTCCTTTTGCTGTTTTTAATATGATCTCCCTGTCAACTAAGAAGAGCCTTCCTTTCTCACTCATGAAGGAACCGAGACAATCACACATGTAAAGTCAGTAGATTTACATTTCCACCCAATTCTAAATAAGCAGACTAAGCCTTCAAGACTTTCCCACACAGAAAAGTACATGGGTTTTATGAGAGTTATTTCTTTCAACCCGCATAGTGGTCTCCTGGAGCGAGGATATTTCCACTGGAGGAGTGGAGAATAGTACTGTGTAGAGAGGGAACAGACAGTGCAAAATCATAGAGACAGGCAAGGACCTGGCATGTCAAAGAAAGGTAAAAGTTTGCTGTGGCTGAAACATAGGTGACTGGAAAAAAGGCTGGGCAATGATAAGACTGAAGAGCTAGGGCTCGGTTCTTCCGAGCAGTGAATAAGACTTTTAAAAATAGCTAAAATTATAAACATCTTCAAAATTTTATGTGCTGTTTTGTACATACATTATCTCATTTAATCCCTACCACAATGCTGTAAAATCTGCAATATAATTATGCCCATTTTATAGATAAGGAAACTGAAACTTAGGAAGATTAAATAAATGTCTCAAGGCCTTTCTAAGACAATAATAGTCCCCCCTTATCCACAGTTTTGCTTTCCATGGTTTCACTTACCCATGGTCAGTTGTGGTCTGAAAATGTTAAATAAAAAATTCCAGAAATAAACAATTCATAAGTTTTGAATTGCATGTCAGTCTGAGTAGCACGATGAAATCTTGGGCTGGCCCCTTTGTCCTGCCTGGGACATGAATCATCCCGTGTCCAGCAAATCCACGCTGCATATGCTACCTGCCTGTTAGTCACTTAGTAGCCATCTTGGTTATCAGATGAAAAAACATAGAATACATAGGGTTGAGTATTTTCCATGGTTTCAGGCATCCACTGGGCTTCTTGGAACATATCCCCTGCAGATAAGGGGGCGCTGCTGTGTTTGATTCCTCATGCTGTGCTTGTAACTAACACCCTATACTCTGCCCTGAGAATTAGTGTCTATGATAATAATTTTGGCCTTGTTGTATGGGCAGTGGGAACCCAGGGGAGGTTTTAAGTGAAAAAGTAATATGATGAGGTTTATTTTTAGGAAAATAATTCTGAACAATGAATTATAAAGGAGAGAGGCTGAAAGCAGGGGAAATAGTCTAGACATTCAAAATAGACATGAGCAGGACTTTAAGGCTTTGGCAGCAAGGATGGAGAGGAGGGGAGGGACCCTAGAGACATTTTCAAGATAGAAGCAACAGGACTTGGGGACTGGCTGGATGAGAGAAAAGGGGAAGTAGAGTAAGTCATCCAAGTTTTTAGGCTGATGAGTAAGTGGATGGTATAGCCACCATCTATGATGGGATAGCATGTTTTATTCTGTCTTCTAGGAATCAGAAATATTAATGTTATCACTTTAAAAGAGACCCATTATTATGCAATATTGGGTTAAACAGAATTGTTTGATGCAGGACTTTTCAACATCTTTTAAAGCTATTTTGTATTGAGAGTCTCCCCGAGAACAACTCCACATGCACTGGGGCGAGGGGCCCTGTCCAACGGCCTTGGTATTAGGGGTCTGGGGTTCAAAAGTGACAGCCTGGAGGTAGAGGGGATTGTTTTCTCCAAAAAATCTTTGATGAGACATTTCTGTATTTTCCACAGTGTTTGCTCACTTGATATGTGTTGCTGAATAAAGATATTTTAAAAATTCTGATAATGATGGCTCTGCATCATGAGTTGGAAGTGCAAGGTGGGTGAGAACTAAAATACACCTACCTCTGGGTGGAACCAAATAGCTTTATATAAAAACTGTGTATCATTCAATTCAAACTGGCTAGCATTCGGAACCATTGGAATAAAATGTTCCTCCACCCAATAAAAAAACAGAGACAAGAATTGGTTAATTGTTTCATATGCCTCTGGAAGAATCAGGGAGTCTAAAACTTCACTGGAGCAGAGACTCGAAGATTCAGAGTAAATTCATCTCAGTTGACTGAGTACTTCCGTGTCCCACAGGAAAAACCACCCATGCTGTTGTTTGTGGCATCACATCAGCTCTTTGCACATTGGCAGGAATTTGCTCCCAGCTGCCCAAGTGTGTGGTTTCTCTGGTCAGACAGTAAATGTACTTGTGACCTTAAATAACCCACAAGAGTCTGAATGTCAGAGCTGGGAATCCCTTCCTGGGAACCACAGTACAATCTGTTGACCTATCATTTTTCAGCAGTGTGGGCTAGGTTAACACTTGCTATCAAAGAGCTACCAGAACATCTAGTGCCACGATGGTTCACTTAGTCAGAGACGGCCCCAAAACCAATGTCAACCTCGCTTTTTAAAATTCTGATTCTAGTTGAACCTTAATACATACCAAGCAGTGTTTCAAATGCTCTATAGATATTAACCTTCAATGCCAAAGGTAACCTCAAAATTAACCATATTTAATAAGTGAGGGAAGTGAGGCACAGAAAGATGAAAACAGTTGCCCAAAGTCACACAGCAGAGTGATTCCTTTCATCACCGGGATACGGAAATGGATCATAGCACTTCCAGCAAAATTCCCCAAACTTCATTCTCATACTGCACAGCTACATACCCCCTTTAATATTATTTATTTAATGTATTTTAAAAATCAATACACTTTAAAACTTTAAAGTGCCCCTTAAAGAATACGACTTATAAACTCATGGAATTGAAGTGGTAGTTAAATTTTGTTCTGATCTGCATGAAAATAAATGCACAACTATTTAAAAATTTTGTCTTTGTCCTTCCTAAAATTTATTCTACAACTATCTATGGACATGAACTTTTCCTCTGAGCAGCTTACATCCTAAACTAGAAAGTTATTCATTCCAAACATTAAATATGCGCAACATTCAACAGTTAATGCTTACAGAGTACCTGCTACTATGTTCAGGGCAGTGTGCCATGTTCACTCTTCATTCCACGTCGCCTCCCCTCTGAAGCTGAGCCTGACAAGCAGAGCCCACACGGATTTCTCCCCACCCTGGGCCAAGAGTGTACAGCAGGTAATTGAGCATTTCACAGCACTGTCCTATTCTCTAAGTATGTCTTCTCTCCCAGAAAGATGTTAGCCCCTCCAGAATATCACCATCATATCCCCCATTACCACTAGTAACAGAGCCTTGAACTTTATGCTTAGTGGTTGATAAAGCACAGTCATTAATGCCCATGGTGAAAGTAGTGAGATCTAAACACAGGAAGAGAAAACGAAAGACACAGTTATGGAGCCCCCACTATTGCTAGGCATCCTTCCATCATTACCTTATTCATTTGTAATTAATCTCCACGGCAGCCCTGTGCGGTGGGAAACTGAGGTGAAGAGAGGCTAAGTGGATTGCAGAAGTTCACGCAGCTGGCAGGTGGCAGAGCTGGGAGCAGAACTGAGATCTGCCAGGCTCCAGGTGAGCTGCTCTTCCCACTGCAGCGGCCTGCTGCACCTGCTACTCGTGGAAAAGAACACATTAGGAGGGGTGAAGACAATCTCCTCTATCAGGGAAACACACTGTGATTTCTCATTATCTCAAAACGGGAGTCCTTGGCTGCCAATTGCTAAATTAAAAGGCAATAACAAACTGTGACCATTGGCAAAAGACTATGGAAAGACAGCCTTAGCGTGGATAACCAGAGTAATAACTCATCCACACAATAAATTCTGTGGGCAAGAGTCTCGACCAAACTCTCACCCTCCACTCTGAGTCACACAAATTCCCAGCTAGAACATGGCCAACTGGTTTATGTCCCAATGGGTTGGGCACCTGTGGGTCCAGCAGCTGCAAGGTTTTTCATCTTGGCTCATTCACAGCAGATTAACAAGTCGTGCCCAAGATGGATTGATGACCAGACCCTTGCCCTGTTCAAGCCTCACTTAACACTATCGGATTGAGAGGCTGGAGTTGGCATCCTATAAGGGAATTCCCAAGGGGAGAGCAGAGTGGCTTCCCAGGGACCTCTGTGGGCCTTCACATGTGTGAGGATGGGACACTGCCTGTCATCTGCTGCCCTGCAGATGGTGTGGTTTCATGCGTGGAACCTCAACAGCTCTCCACACACCCTGAACCCTTTCTGTAGTCTGCACTGGAACCAGCCTGTGCTGCCAAAGCCTTTACACACTTTGCAGAGAGAGACACGCTAGAAGTCCCTACCAAAATGCAGAGAGAGGGGCAGGATTTGAGGGGTCTTTTTCCAGAGAAGGGATATTTCATTAGTTAAAAATAACTAAAATAATTCCTTTTTCCTTAAATGTCACAGATAATGAATTTCAGTAGGAGGAAATGCCATCATGTTTTAAACTGGGGGATGGGGAGGGGACTCAATTCCTGTGTGATCTAGTATCTCAGGCCTCTGGAGCTTTATTTTTCTCCATAGGAGAGTAATTATTTCCTTTATATAGGACTACTATGGGGATTGAAGATCGAAAACTGGCACATAAACTTGCAACATATATTAGTTCCATTCTTCCTCTTCCTTCTTCAATGCATATCTTGTAGACTTAAAAATCATAATTTGGTATGTGAATTGTAATATAATATATCTCAATTAAAACATTATAATCTTACTCAATTCAACATTAGGCTTTTTCTTTATGGCCTATGTTTCAGGAATATGTTCCTTGTTCAGTCTCTTCCAACACATATGCCCCAGAGGTAAAGGGAGGGTGGAGGTTTTGTGTGGGTGCCACAGTATACCCTGGCCCGGAGCACTTGTCCTATGAACCACAAAACCCAGGCTGTGAGAAAGCCATGTGAGAATACCTGGAGGCCAGGGTCTTTTTCATCATGACACCAGATATTCTGAGTAAATTCCCTCTGAATAGCAAGGAGTGGTTAAGAATGATAACAGCTAATGTTCATTTAGGTGCCAGATATTCTTTGAAGCACTTGTACTCTTTGATCTTCTTTACAGAATTATTATCCTGCTATAATCTCCCTATCATATATTAGGAATTTGAGGCAAAGAACAGTTAACTAGTTAGTCCAAGATTATCCAGTTGATAAGTTGGGGAGCCCACGTGCAAACCTAGGCAGTGTAGCCCGAGCATCCAGCCTTCAACCATTCATTGTTTCCTAATGTTCAAGAGTTGCGGCACCGGCCAGATGCAGTGGCTCACGCCTGTAATCCTAGCACTCTGAGAGGCCGAGGTAGGAGGATTGCTCGAGGTCAGGAGTTCGAGACCAGCCTGAGCAAGAGCGAGACCCTGTCTCTCCTAGAAATAGAAAGAAATGATCTGGACAGCTAAAAATATATATGGAAAAAATTAGCCAGGCATGGTGGCACATGCCTGTAGTCCCAGCTACTCGGGAGGCTGAGGCAGGAGGATTGCTTGAGCCCAGGAGTTTGAGGTTGCTGTGAGATAGGCTGATGCCACAGCACTCTAGCCCGGGCAACAGAGCAAGACGCTGCCTCAAAAAAAAAAAAAAAAGAATTGCGGCACCATGTGCTCAGTCAAGGCAGCCTGGCATAGGCCTCTTTCCACTTTCGAGATGAACGAGCACATGTGCACTGCTGAGCTAACCTTTAGAGGCCATCTGGGGAGAAAGTTGGACTGGCTTCTTTGGGTGAGGTGAAGAAGAGATTAAAAGAGAATCACCACCCTCCAACTTTTACGAAGATAAATGCCTACAGACAAGTGTTTCAGAGACACAGAGCTGAAAGAGTAGAATTAGCATAGACGCTTATAACTGATGTTGTGTATGAACTTCAAGTAGTGTGGCGTTTTGGATAGGGTGGGGTTGAGGAAGAAATATGAGGCTGGGAAGAAAAGGCTGGCTCCAGATTTCAGAGTGCTTTGTTTACACCAAAGAGTTTGATTTCACCCTTCAGGGCAGTGTGTCACCTACTTTTCCATTCTCAAGTCTTAGGAGAGTGATTGCATATCTCCATAAGCTCTGAGGCATGGTCAGGAACCAGTGACTGCAAGTGTGAAATTCTTCTGGGAGCTCATGTTTAGTCTTTAACATCCAAGCAAATAATGTGTTCCACTCCATAGCATATTCACGTTTGTTAGTATAAAATGGTTTTACATTATCACCCTTGGCCTTACAGAAGATCCATCATGATTATCCTATGCCTTCAAACATTGCACGATGAGTAACTACTCACCCCAAGAGGAACCCTCTCGCCTGGATTCAGAACCACAGCTCTAGGTGTGAGAAGCCATGGAAGGTATTGAAGTAAGCAATGCCATCATTGGATTTTAGAAAGTCCTCTATGGTAACTGTATGGGGAATGAGGAAAAGGGGAACAAGGCAAGAGAGAAGGAGACGGTCAGTTAGTAAACTGCCTGTTATTACAGGCAGGAGATGGGGTGAAATGCCAAAAATCAAACAAGGTGCTGAGCTGGGTGTGCTTCTTGAAAATAATTACCAAAGACAGCATAAGACATTTTCCTCAAGACTGGAACAGATATCTAGAGTTTAGTCATCTAAATGTTACTGTTTCTTCTTAATAATTTTTGTAATCTGATCTTGGTGCTAGATTCTCAACAGTCAGACTAGGCATGACTTTAGGGTACCAGCAGAGTGGGGGCACACAGGGAAAGGGAAAGAAAGAAATCAAAGAAGATGCTATAATTCCAGCACACATTTAAGCTTTACATCACTTTGAAAAATGAGTTTATTTTATAATTTGATACTGTTTTCATTTTGACTTTCAAATGGGAGTGAGGGTATGGTAATAGCTCAGGCCACGATGCCTTTTACACTCTTAAGCTATTCCTGGAGGTGAGGAAGCTGAGTTCCCCCACCTGTGAGCCAGAGAGGACCCGAGGAGGGGTCAGGATCATTCTGCACTCACCGAGGGTAGGGCTTGTCTAACGACAGAAAATGAAAACCCAGCCACTGACACACCACTACTGCCAGGGAGAGGCACTGAGAGAGAACATACTGAGTGGTTAGAAATTATTCCATTGATGAAAAAAACAGGCATACAATAGTAGCTAGGGGCCTGGCACACAAACTTCCAGTCTTCACAATTCCACACAAGTTCAGCTCTGTTTAGATCCTACATGATGACATGGTTGGAATCAAGCAATACATTTTCTTTGCCAATGGAAACACTATTTGGATAAACAGTTAATTTGCCTCTGTCCCTCACTGCAAGGGAGAAGCTCTCATTTTCCTTCCCAACTTGAGCCAGATTTGAATCAGAATTTTATCAATAGAAGAGTCAGCCTTAATTTTCTCTGACTCTTTCCAACAGGCCCTCCAAGTGACTATCTCTTAGTTCATATCTGGCATCCTCAATATTTGGCAAAAAAGCCAGTAACATTGGGGATAAGCCATATCATAACAAAAATTATAGTAATAATAAGGCATCTCTCAATATTTAGCTCTAACTCTTTCCCAGAGTCTGTGCTAAGTGATTTACATTCAGTGTTTCAAATGATCTCCACAATGAAACAACAAAATCTGTATTATCATTATCTCCATTTTTGAGGTGAGGAGATTTGAGACTTAGAGACGGCAGAGCTGGGGTTCAAACCCTGGCAGATGAACTCTGAGTCTGTCCCTCTTCACCTGTGAGCTGTACTGACTGCTTTTCTGCCAAGAATCTTGGGTCTTCTATTCAAGGGCTAACTCAGCTAGAACCGGCCCACACAGATCCCTTTTCGAGCTTAACTTCCTCCTGGTGGCAGTGCTTCCTGAAGCCTGTCAGCAGTTCACTTCCGGTTCACTTCTACCTTCTGCGAGCCTTGTGAGACATTTCAAATGCCGGGGCCACATTTGTTCATGCTGGCTACAGCATATCTTTTCCTGTGGACATGCTATTTTCATTAGGATTAAAACAGCCCTCAGCAATAAATATTAAAAACCCACCCAGTGAAAAGAGAAGCTTCCTCAGAAGCTTATGAGGATTAGAATTTTTAAGTAGGCCCTGCTTCATATGACCACCCCTCCTCTCCATCCCTTTGTGTGCCCCCACATGGGTGTGCTTTCAGAATCAATCAGATTTGGTGTTTTTCTCAAATCCCTTCATACTAATTGTCTGCCCATATTGCTGTGTGCTCCGGACAGAACGGCCAGGGGGAAATAGAACCTCACTCCTCCCACCCCTAGGGGGATTCAGATTTTGTATGCTTGATCTTTGTAGGTGGCAAGATAAAAATGCCTGCTATACATAGCAGCTTTCCTCCTTCATGTTCAATGGCAGCCCTGATGATGGGCGACCTCAGCCATCCTATTTGTTGTAAAGCCACCCACAGAAGAATCAGAGCAGCAGAAGCCAGAAATAAGCTAGGCGAGGCTGTGAGTCTCTTTATGTGTGGCGATCTAGCAGCGAGACTTGGAAAAGTCAATTATTTTCTGTATGGATGGTGGTTCCACTGCTTCTTGGTGTGAGGTGGTGAGCCCCAGTTTATTCGTCTGTAAAGTGAAGATGGTAATGCCTGCCCATTGGGGTGGCTGGGAGAATTAAATGAGCTATATAAAGTGTTCAGTGAAAGGCTTGAGTGGGAGATGCTCTGCGCCCTGTCTGTTCACTCTCTCCCCTCTCTGGCTGCAAGCCTGAATAGTAGGTGAGGCATTTATTATCCATGTTCGCAAACATCCCCAAAGACTTGTGGTTTCTGCATTAAAAACCACATTGACTGTTACCAGCTAATTGGGTGTCCTTGAGCCTGAGTTTCTCCACACAAATATATGAGCTTGGGTTTTTTTTAAAAGGTATACAGTAATTATATTCTGGGACAAATGGTATATTTTGTAGCAAAGCACAGAGAATTCTTTCAGCACCCGGAGCTGGATAGGAATTGCTTGATATATGTGTAGCAGCTCAAATAGTAACTCATGATTTATAATACATACTTCAACAAAGAAAAGTCTGGGTAAACTCTATATTTCATTTTTCTGGCAATGAGCTACAAAAGGTTTGCATCTTAAATCAACTGGTGGTTGTACCCCAGAAGGATGTGGTCTAAATAGATTTGTGTGACAGGGCAATTACTCATCACGGAAAGGATCCCAGTTGTCATCGTGACTTCTCACTAAGTAGTCAGTGAGTGAGCAGCTATGGAATTACAGGGCTGACCTCCTGTCCACTGCCCTGAAGTCTTCCCAAGCCAGGGACACGGTGTTCATCAGGGAGACCCAGAAGGCACAAAGAGCAGTCGACACCCTTGGCTGAGAACATGACATCCAGAAGGACCTGCTCTCTACCTCTTCGTTCTGGTCACTGGTGGAAATTTTGACAGGTGACAGAAGAGCTAGACTGGCGTCTTCCAGTTCAGGATCCCAATGGCCTGAGTGCTCGAGACAGTGTGGAGAGGGGCAGAGACTCCAGTCCTTGGGGTTAGACAGACATAGGCTGGACTCCCACCCTGCTGCTCATTGTGTGATTGATCTGGGACTAAAAAGCTGTATTTCTCTGATTTGCTATTTTTCTAGTTGTAAAATGGGGGTGATAATTCTTATTTGAAAAGATTTTGAACAAATGTGCGTGAAAGTGGTTGTTACTTAGTGAATGTTATTATTTCATCTTATATTAGTGATAGTTCATATTTATGAAGTGCTACTAGATGCTAGGAACTGTGCTAAGCATATTATGTGGACTTTGCTCATGACAATTCCCCATGTATAGATAAGAAAACTGAGAAATAGTGGTTTAATTGACTTTCTTCCCACATGACTGGTATGGAGTAGAGACAGGATTTGACCTAAGCCAGTTGGAAACAGACTGTCCTACAATTGTTACAGGGACTCAACTGGAGCTTATAGAGTGTTTCTGTGTCGGGTCTGTCAGATCTCAATGTGCAACATACAGGTTCTCTGTCCTCAAAACGTTATCCAGTCTCATTGGAGAGCAAGGTAGAAATCAGAAGACACACAGCACTGAGCATAAACCACCTGGCAACCTACAATAACTGCCATGGAAGCTCAGCAAAGATCGTGAACTGGCTCCAGGAGACACGATCCCTTCTCCCATAGCCTCTGTATCTGTCACCTTTTTGCATGTGAGTTTCTTAAATGTCAGTGTTTTATAATTTTAAAGCTCTAATTTTGAACTAGATAGAGAATAGAGCCTGGCTTTGGCTTAATTAAAAAGACAGGAAATAAACATGCCTGAGAGACTAAGTAATAGTAAAAGGTGAGACTCTTCATCCTCCATACACAAAGAAACCTTTCATGGAAAAAAACAAAATCACTGTTGAGATAGGAAAGTTATGTATGACAGGGCGTGAGAAGGGAGGGAGGGAGCAGAAGTTGGACTTACTGCTTTTTAAATTCAGAAGGGTCACCTGACCCCAGTAGATAGTAAGATGAATATTACCTTGGTATGCAAGAGCAGAGACCACGTTTTGAGGCCCTCTCTCTCCCCATCCATTGCTCTAATGGCCCTACCCTCACTTTTAAAATAAATAATCAAATGGAAGGGTGGGAGCTGCATCTCACAGGTCACGAAGGAGAAAGTCAAAGGCCAGAGCATCAGTCCTTTGTGTCCACTGGTGGAGCCTCCCTTATCCCTGGCATGCGAGACTTACTATCCTCTTAGATCCCATCAGGCATGGTGTGAGGGTGGGCAGGGTGCATACACCCACTTTACTGGGAAGCTGCATAGTTATCTGAGGAGAGCATTCTGTGTGTATTACAGGGCACCCATGACCCTCCTTGTGCTCTGTGTCAGCTCAGGCCTGGGTGGGGAGAGAGGGAACTGCCCTGCAGAAGGAACCAGGATGGGGGTGCAGCCTAGCAGAGAGCAAAGGAGCCATTGCAGCCAATTAATTTTCCCATGCTGCTTAAATCATTCTCCCTCGACCTGCTGTGCTGAGAATGAGCATTATTGTTTCCAGGATGTCAAGGTTCTGCTTTGTTTTTACTAAATCACATGGGAATCAGAAATAGATTCACTGTGCCCTGACAAAAGACAACTCAGCCCACCCTTGGATGGCAATGGCTGAGTTTGGTGGATATTCAACTCTTCTCCATGTCACCTGCCAACATAGAGACCTGCTTGCCGCATCACTAAAGGGATTGCTAAATATCTTCCTACTGAGGCTTAAAGACTATTGTTACATGGATTTGGGCTATATAGGTATGTCTCTTGTTCATGAAGTCTCCAGCTAGAAGTTGCCTCTCCCAAAGAAATAAAGTTCCACAAAGCAACATCTACTTTGATCCATACTAAAATATTTAGTACAGCAGTGTCTCCCAAAACATGTTTCTTGAAACATTAGTCCTATGACACATTCCCAGAAAAATGTACTTCATGGAAAATATACAACACAGCCCCTTCTTGGATATTTATAATACACATCAGCATGTTAAAGATAAGAATACTGTTTATATGAGTTTAACCCAGCATTTCCAAATTTTATTTGTTCATAGAATTCTTTTGCTTTTCATCATCTAGAGGCAGCCCTCAGCCCTGCTTTAGTGGAACAACTTAGGTAAATTCTGAGAGAATCCACAAGGATTGCTTTAGTCCCATAATCTCTACTACAGAGGCACACATTCTGCTTTTCATCACAAGATTTTGACACCAGAAGAATAATGGTAATATAAATAACACTCTTATTCTGCGCCTCACTGGGTCTACACAGGCTGGAAAGCTGGTGCTATTTCCCCAGTAGTTGAAAAGTATCTCTGAGAAATGTATAAGGCTTCCATGTCAGAAAAACAATTATCATTTTCTTCTACAAAAAGGCTTACTGAAAGCTACCAACTTTTTTTTCCAATAAAAATTATCACTTTAGTACCCCCTTTAAAAAGATAATAGTATATAACACAAAGAAAATTCACCTATGACTCAAGGGTAGAGTCAGGCCTGAAAACAGAAGGCCCTTCACTGCACTTACCATTAAAACAAACCCTATGAGGCAGGTGCTCTTATTAGACCCATTTTGTAGGTGAGGAGACTGAAAGTAATGTCCTCAAGGTCCCACTGCTAGCATGTCCAGAGTTAAGGCTTAAATTCAAGCAGTCAGAGTTGAGAGTCCATACTCTTAACCACAGAAGGGCAGGTAAGTGATGGAAACTCCAGGTTGGTGTACTCAGAGCAACTGCCACCAAGAAGGCCACAGAAATACCTGGCCCCCACTCTTCTAGATGCAGAGAAGCCAAATATTTCTTCTAGATTTTCTCCATTCCATACCCACTTGCCATGTTTGGTGATGTCAGGAGCGGTTGACAGCAGGGACTGGCTGTCTTCCACTTAATAGCGTCCTTATTAGCTGTGGCTTCCACATGCATCCTCTATCCACCTGTAGGGCAACTTCATGGACGTGCAACCTATATATTCTTGAAGGACCCCATGCTTAGAAAGGCTCTGTGCTTGGTTTAGTGGTCTACTGTCGCCATTTTGAAATTCTTTTTTTTTTCCTTTTTTTTTTTAAATTTCAGCATATTATGGGGGTACAAAAGTTTAGGTTACATATATTGCCCTTGTCCTCCCTCCCCCTGCTCCGAGTCAGAGCTTCAAGCATGTCCATCCCCCAGACAGTGCACATCGCACTCATTATGAATGTATACACCCATCCCTTCCCCCTCCATCTGCCTGACACCCAATTAATGTTATTCCTATATGTGCTCTTAGGTGTTGATCAGTGAAACTAATTTGATGGTGAGTACATGTGGTGCTTGTTTTTCCATTCTTGAAATCCTTAGTAACTTTTGAAAAGGGGGCCTGCCGTATTCCTTTTGCACTAGGTCCCACACATTATAAAGCTAATTCTGCCTTCCTATTTGGAGTTCATTTTATGTTTGTTGAATTAAATATTGTGGTAAGAGAAAGATTTTGTGTAGCAAATCTGTGTAAGAGGATTTCCCTCAAAATGTATAAAGAATGGTCACTGCAGATAATATATGGCAACTAGCCCAACAATTGAATACATAGTACACATTTACCTTAGAAAACTATGCCCCTGACAATAGGAAAATGATGCTTCTAAGGCTCCACTTCAGCAATTTGCCACATATCCACAGGTCAGCCAAAATTCACACTTGTTCTCTATGTCCACATGGCAAGCACTTTACTGTCAGACAGAAATATACCATTATAGGACAAACTGTTTCAGAAGATTTTATCTAGAAATTAAGAGCTATCAAAATATTCATACATTTTGGTACAGTAATCCTACTTTGTGGAATTTAGACTAAAGAAATCCTATTTTAAATAAAGGAAAAAATGTATGAACTCTGATATTCATCAAGGTGTTAATAAGAAGGAGACAAGAGAAAGCCAGCTAAATGTTCAGGGAAGGGGGTATGGCTAACTAAATATGGAGCATCCACCTGATGGAATGTGTGTCAAAGGTTGGTATGTAAAGTGCCAGACAGCAAATATTTTAGGCTTTACAAACCATAGTATCACTGTCACAACCACTAGTTCTGCTGTTGTAGCATGAAAGCAGCTATAGGCAATACAAAAATGAATGGATGTAGCTGTGTGTCCCAATAAAACTTTATTTACAAAAATAAGCAGTGAGCCAGATTTGGCTGGTTAGAAGTAGTTTGCCAACCCCTGGTACCATGATTAAAATGATGATTATGAAGACTATCTTAACATGGGATGTTTAATGAAAAAGAATAGGATAAAAAACTATATGTCTTTAGTGATTACAAATGTGTGTATGTATATATATATATATGTATATATATATATATATATAGAAAAATTTTGAAAGAAAACACACACATATATCTATATCTATATCTATAGATAGATATATGCTAGTACTAGTTAGGCTGGAAAGCTAAGCTTCTGGGTGATTTTCTTTTCTTTGCTCTGAGAGAGATTTTCTCAGCCTTGATCTCTTTCATATAAATAATGCTGAATATGTATAAAATAAAATAAATATAGATATAGACCCCTTCTAACTAGGACTCTACCAAGCAGACAAAGTATGATAAGGGAGCATGGACTGCACTCACGCAATCTCCATTTGCTCAATAGCCTTTGCTCCCCAAGTATTTAGCTCCCTACCTTTGGAGGTTTCCGTCCATTGGCCTAACACCAGAGAGGTGCAGGACACTTTTGTTGACCAGTGCTCAGCTAGGCCTATGACCACTGTGTTGGTCGGCTTTTCCCAGGAAAGCTGGGCACACAACTGAGAAGCTGAGAATCTGCACTGGGGAGAGGGAAGAAAGAGAAGTGACATTCTGACATTCTTTAAGAAGGAAAAAGAACAGTGCTCCTTCTATCTTACCATGAATCCTTCCAATTAATAACCGAGCACAGGCTACCATGAATTTCTGTCTGAGACTGATTGCCTAAAAGACTCTTATTTTGTTTTATTGAACTATGGGGGTGATCTCCATAAGTGGATTTCACTGTATACAGATTTGGCCAAAGCCATTAATATATTTAAATTTGTTAAGCTGTATTTTTATAAGGGATTTATCCCCAGAAGAAATTGACTTGGTTTTGTGCATATGTTCATTTCAAAATACAGTATCTTGTTTCACTGAACCACAAAAAATGATGGATTATAACAAAACAAAGCAGGTACTGCTTTTATTAAGCAGGTCCAACAATGTGCTGTGAAGGTGATGAGTTTCCTTTTCTTCCTTTGGTATTTTGAAATTGAACTTGAGTTGATATAAAGAGAAGATTTCTGAATGAGGCAAACTTGAAAACAATATCAGTTTTTTTGAAAAAATAAATAAATAAAAAGCATCATTTCTATCTGAAGGATCTGAGAGATTTTTCTCTCCACTGCTCCAGTCTCTTGGTCACCACAATGAAATAATTTCCCAAACTATACCTTTGTTATCAGGTATCATTGAAATAATTTCACTATGTCCAAATTTGAGCATTAAAACTTTGCAGTAAAATCCATACAGAGAAGGATGCCTGGAGAAAAGTCTCTTTAATTTTAACCTGTACGCATCTGATAATCACCTCAAAGGTAAATGATTACCATTCCCTTTATCCACAATTGATCACAAAGTTTGGCAAATTGGAAGGCCCTCTTTCTTTTATATAAATTACTGGACCCTGGAAATTATCCCATAGCAAGAACTGGGACAAAAACATTCAACCACATGGCAATCTTAAAAGTAAAAGTGTTTAAGAAATAATAATTAAAGGAACAAATTTTGAGGGCTTGCTCGATACCTAATACTGTGCTAAAGGTTTTACATCTGTTAGCTTATTTAACCTTCACAGTGGCCCACGGAATATACACTGGTATCATACCCATTCTACAGATGAGGATATAAACAAATAAGGTCAAGTATCTTGCTTAAGATCACAAAGTTACCAAGTTGCTGGGCAAAGATTTGAACCTAGGTCTCTGACTCTAAAACTTCTTTTGATAACTATTCTATTATACTACCTAACCAAAGGGAAAGGTCCTAAAGGATGGCGGGTGGGCAATTATTAAGTTTACCAAGAGAAGTTTCTCCCAGAAAAAAAGTTCTGTTATGTGCAGATGGAAGAAAATAATTATACACTGCTTACAGAATATGAAATTATTCTATGAAACCAAGGGCCCGTGATTTAATCAGGTGCCAAAGAGAGAGTGGACATGGGACAAATATGAATAGTCAAAAATGATCAAGATCTACAAGATCCCACTCCCTGCTTTGTTGAAAAAAAAAAAAGAAAAGAAACAAAGAAAAGAAAAAAATCCTTAAGTTTCCTTATTATACAAAAATAACATGAAAGTCAAGAGTAGGCCATAGGGTCAGCTGGTAAACATCATTTCAACAGCTCCTCCTAGGAAATTTGCATTTATGTTCTGTCACACCACATGCATGTGCTTATACACACATAAGCATAGTCACATACTGAAATGCCCAGTTTATCTGGCTTAATAAGGGACTACATGATATATATAGTAGAATACAATATATACACATAATAGACTACTTTTCCTCAACATTTTAAAACATGTTAAATGAAAGGAATAAAATATGTATTCTACATTTATCTAGTTTCCCTACTTATAGAACATATTAATTTAATATTTTCTTAATGGCTCAAAGTAATCATCAGAAACATTATGCATTATTCTGTTCTAAAGTTCATGCCTTTAGGTCTCTTCAAGGCCTAGAGGAGTCTCTGCCCCTCTATTATATGACACCAGGCTATTATGCTCTTTGAAATCTAAAGCCTGAAATTTTGGGGGTAGTCCATATGGTGTCAAGAAAACAGTATATGTTTTGGAACTACAAAGATCTGGAATTGACCCCCAACTTTGTATTCTTGTGTGAGTCACTTAAATTTTGTGAGCCTAAGTTTTCTCATCCATGAAATAAGAATATATGTATGCCTTCCTAAAAGCATTGTGGTGAGGATAAAAAGGCCTAGAACAAAATTAAGTGCTTGGTAAGTCAAAATTATTTTTATTATTTATCTTCTTTTGTGTCAACATCCTGGCTTCCTACTGTTAATGTACCCTTCTCTTAAATAGCTGACTCTATCATGCTGGGGACTGATAAATCAGATGGCAGGTCATAAAGCTTACTAGAACTATGCCCACAGTAAGAATAAATAGGCTCTGAGCAAATAAAAGGCACAATTTTCATGAGATCAATTTTGACTGTTTAAAATCAGACTCCCTGCTCCAGAGCTGTGTTCTAGAAATATTGAACAGGGATGATCAACAGGTTTCATCTTGTATGGCAACACTGATCTCTTGGAAGTGGCAGCCTGAAATGCTGGGTTGAAAGGATTCTGCAACTGAGTCCTTGTTTACTGTGAAAGAATGCAGTGATTATCTAGTAATGTCTGTCTTGGGCAAAGGCTGAGAGACTGGGGTGAGTTGTGTGGTACACATGCTACATATTTGCTAAGCCTAATCTAGCTTCTCAAGTTCTCCAAATCAGTTACCTTCAGATAAGTAAGGGGTATATATATGTGTAGAAATCCATATATGTGTTTATAAATCCATTTATAAGTATATAAAGTAGCCACTTTATTGAAAAATCAGAATGCAATGGGGATTTCAACATGAAACGATTTTATGTTTCACTAATCACTGTTCTCAACAGTTACATCAGAGGTCCCTTTGGGCATATTCCATTACTTTGTTAAAAGTTATTTCAAAAAGATTTAGTTCAGCCCAGCTTGAAAGTGTAATCATGAAACTATTACAAATCTCCTCTCCTCTTCTCTCCTTCCTGCTGCACAAGCTTGATCTGTATTTTAAGAGACCTGTGCAGGTGAGGTTTCTTAAAGTGGGCTTCTCTTTTAATTCTTCTTTCCCCTCCTTTTCTTAAGTCTGACTCTGGAACACTTTCTCTCCTCCAACCCTATTCAATTCTGGGTCTCTGGATCCTCTGGGAAGATGAGCAGGGGAGAGGATGGGGGTCTCTTGTTGGCTGTTTATAGTAGGAGCTTGGGCCTGGCTCTATCTGGCACTGGTGATTTCTGTACATGGATAGCTCTTTCTGGTTTCAGAGGATGGTGGTCACCTTCACGCTATTCCTCCATTGCTGAATGGTAATTGTGTCTATATTTGTCTCCAACCATAGTTCCACACCTCCAATCCTTCTCCCAATGGGGCAACTCTAACAAGTTAGCCATGTTGGCAGTCCCATGGCTTCTGTTTACTGTGCTGGAGTCCTAGAGAAATCCTCTTACACACTCTAAAAGGTAGAGTTTGCTCCCATTTTCTTTCCAAGCACACTACATGATTGTAGTCCAGCCTGATATCTTCATAGATCTCTAGGAAAGAGGCAGGTTCTGGACTCCATGATCACTCATGCCCCAAATTCCAGAGGATGTATCAAGTTCTCCCACTTACTCCCTCCCTAACCTCTGCTCTATCCCACTAGCAGCACCAAAGGGGGCCTTCAGTTTTCCAGCTCAGAAGAATAAGCAGAGAGTGATGGCAGCAAAATGGTGGGACAGGAGTTGTCTGGCTTCACTCTCCCCCACAGAAATCTAACTAGGAACTATACACGGGCAAGAATACCATCCTAAAGATCCCAAAACTCAAGAGTGGGGCTAAGACATCTTCCTAGAATATAGAACTGAGAAAAGCCACAACTGAATGGGGAGAGGAACAGCTCTCTTTGACCATACTGCCTCTCTCTCAAGATAACACAGTGCTCTATGCTCAAAGAATTCTCCTGGACCCATGATTTCTACAGTGGGAAAAGCAAGTTGGAGGTGGATATTCAGCTTCCCCACCATTCTGAGACCCTTCACAAGAGGCTCACTCCAGTCTCATTCCGTGGCAAACATTGGGAATACAAGCAGGGCTAGACTACCTGAGATCAGTTAGAAACTACAAATGGGATGGGGCTCACAGCAAACATCACACTGATCTTGGTGGTTGCTCTGCATTCTGGCCAAGGAGGCAGCACATCAGAGAAACTAGCCAACAGCATCATACAGCAGGAAACCTGGTCCATGTGTCTTTTAGGATTGAATCCCTAAGTAGCTTCCCCCCATGGCCCAGGTGCTCTCCTTAAGTCTTCCCTAGGTCAAGATGCAACTGTAGGTCAGTGACTACCTACAGAGGGAGCATCTGGATCCTCCCAGTGCTAGTGGTGGAGAAATGACCCAACTAAGCTCTGATGCTCTCATTAAGTATTCCCCAAGCCAGGAGGCAACTTCAGGCCAGAGATTACCTGTGGAAGAAGCATCTGGCCCTGCCTAACCCCAGCTGCAAAGCAGTGACTCCACTAAATCTCAGTGTTCTGCTTAAGCCTACCTGTGGGCCAGGAGGCAGGCCCAACTCAACACATATCTGTGTATTAGAGTCTCTGGCCCTGCTCATCTCATGTGGCCAAGTAACAACCCAGAGACCTCACCCAGACTCAGAGTCTATCACACAGCCCTGCCAAACCACAGATTCCAAACAACAGTACTGACTATCCAGGGAAGACAACCTGCAACTCTGCCCAATCAAAGATAATTGCAGAGCCCATCCAGCAGCCCCATATGACAGCAAAGTCCAGCCAGTGGTTTCATGGGACCACAGAGCACAGCCAGCAATACCATTTTCTCTCAGAATACAGGAAGCAACCCAGCCCAACTGGAGAACTTGACACCTGCTTGGTGTTGCTACCAGCCAACCCACCCACAATCCTAGGCTAGACTAAATAGTAAAGGTATATTACCAACAAAGAACACCTGCAATAGTGAGAAGAGGTAGCCTTCTCCTCAAATATGCAGACATTAATGAAAGGTTATGAAAAAGCAGGAAATTATTGCACCACCAAAAGAAATTAATAAAGCTCCACTAATGGAACTAATGGATTCAGAAGAAATGAAGATCTATGAAACGAGTGACAAAGAATTCAGAATAATCCTCTTAAAGAAGTTTAGGGAACTACAAGAAAATACGGGTAGCACTAAATAAAAATCAGAAAACAATTCATAAATAAAATGAGAAATTGGACAAATAAATTGAATTGATTTAAAAAATAGAAATCTTAAAGATAAAGAATACAATAACTGAACTGAAACATTTAACAGAAAGTTTCAAAGCTGACTTGATCTAGCAGAAGAAAGAATCAGTGAGCTCAGGGACAGATATTTGAAATTATCCAATCAGAAGAACAAAAAGAAAAAAGAATGAATAAGAATAATGAAGGCTTATAGAAATTATGGTTCACTGTCAAACAAACTAACATTCACATAATAGGAACTCCTGAAGGAGAAGTGAGAGAAAAAGGCCTAGAAAGCATATTTAAGGAAATAATGGCTGAAAATTTTCCAAATCAAGGAAAAGACAGAAATATCCAGGTATAGCAAACTAGAGGTCACCAAGCAAATTCAACCCAAAGAGAAGTTCAACAAGACACATCATTATCAAATTATCAAAAATCAAAGACAAAGAAAAAATACTGAAAGCAGCAAGAGAATTCAAGAACATATTGAAAGAATCATTCACCACGATCAAGTGGGATTTATCCCTAGGATGCAAGGAGAGTTCAACATACACAAATCAATACATATGATACACCATACTAACAAAATCAAAGAGAAAAAAACCATATAATCCTCTCAATAGATGGAGAAAAAGTATTTGACAAAATTTGACACCCTCTCATGACAAATATTCAACAGATTGGGTGTAGAGGGAATGCACCTCAACATAAACAATAAAAACCATATGTGACAAACCCATTGCTAACATCATCCTGAATAGTGAAAATCTGAAATCTTTTTCCCTAACAGGGATGCCCATCATAATCATTTCTTTTCAACATAGCACAGGATGTCCTAGCCAGAGCAGTTAGACAAGAGAAAGAAATAAATTTTTCCTAATTGGAAAGAAAGAAATGAAATTGTCTCTATTTGCTGGTGACAGAATCTTGTATATAGGAGACCCTAAAGATTCCACCATGAGACTGTTAGAACTGATAAACAGATTTAGTAAAGCTGTAGGATATAAAATCACCATTCAAAAATCAGTAGTGTTTCCATATATTAATAATGAAATATTCAAAAAGGAAACTAAGAAACAATCTCATTTATAAAACAATCCCAATTATAATAGCAACAAAAAATTAAATACTTAGATGTAAATTTAGCCAAGGACCTGTTTACTGAAACTTATAAAACACTGATAAAAGAAATGGAAGAATACAAATAAATGGAAAGATATCCATGTTCATGGATCGGAAAAATTAATACTATAAAAATGTTCATACTACCCAAAGTGATCTACAGATTCAATAAAATCTCTACCAAAATTTCAATATCATTTTTCACAGAAATAGAAAAACAATCCTTAAATGCATATGGAACCACAAAATATCCTGAATAGCCAAAATAATCTTCAACTAAAAGAGCAAATCTGGAGACATTACACTCTCTGATTTCAAAATGCATTATAAAGTGATTGTAATCAAAACAGCATGATACTGGCATAAAAACAGGCACAAGAACCAACAGGACAGGATAGAAAAACTTAGAAATAAACCCATGTGTTTACAGTCAACTAATTTTTGAGAAGGGTATCAAGAAAATACAATGGGGAAAGTACAGTTTCTTTAGTAAATAGTGTTGGAAAAACTGGATATCCACATGCAGAAGAATAAAATTGGACCCTTATCTCACACCATATACAAAAATCAACTTTAAAATGGACTAAAGACTTAAATATAAGACCTGAAACTATAAAACTACTAAAAGAAAAGATAGAGGGAAAGTTTCATGACATTTGTCTGGGCAATGATTTTTTTGGATATGACCCTGAAAGCACAAGCAACAAAAGCAAAAATTGACAAATGGGATCACATCAAAATAAAAATCTTTTGTAATATAAAAGAAACAATTAACAAAGTGAAAAGACAACCCACAGAATGGGAGAAAATATTTGAAAACCATACATCTGATAAGAGGTTAATATTCAAAATATATAAGGAACTCAAATAAATATATAGCAACAAAATAACCTGATTAAAAATAGCAAAGGATAGCAACAGAAATTTTTCAAAAAAGACATTCCAATGGCCAATAGGTACATGAAAAAATGTTTAGCACCACTAATCATCAGGGAAATACAAATAAAAACCAAATGAGACATCACCTCCCACCTGTTAGAATGGTTTTTATCAAAAAGATGAAAGATAACAAGTGTTGGAGAAGATGCAAAGGGAACTCTTGTACATTCTTGGTAGGAATGTAAATTAGTATGGCCATTGTGAAAAGCAGTAACGGATGTTCCTCAAAAAGATAATAACTACCAAAGAACTCAGTAGTCTCACTTCTGGATATATATCCAAAGGAACTGAAATAAATATCGAAGATATATCTACACTCCTATGTTTATTGCAGCATTATTCACAATAGCCAAGATAGGGACACAACCCATCTGTTCACTAACAGATGAATGGATAAAGAAAATGTGAAACACACACACACACACACACACACACACACACAATGGAATACTATTCAGCCTTCAAAAGGGGAGAAATCCTGTCAATTTACAACAGCATAGATGAAATTTGGAAGACATTACGCTAAGTGAAATAAGCCAGGCACAGAAAGACAAATTTTTCATGATCTCGCTTATATGTGGACTATAATAAAGTGGAGCTCATAGAAGTAGAGAGTAGAATGGTGATTACCAGAGGCTGGGGTGGGGGGCAGTTGGGAGGGAGGAAATTGGAAGTGTTGATCAAAGAGAACAAAGTTTCACATAGGAATAACAGGAGGAATAGATTTTGAGACCTACTACACAGTAGGGTGATTATAGTCAACAACTATGTATTATATATTTTAAAATAACAAAGAGTAAATTTCAAATGCCTCACCATAAAAAATGATAGATAAGTGTGGTGATGGATATATTAATTAACTTGATTTAATCATGCTACATTGTATACATATATCAAAACATCGCATTTTACCCTATAAAGGTATACAATTAAGATTTTTCAATAAAAAATAATACATTTTAAAAATAAACCAAAAAATAAGAGAAAGCAAAAGAAGATGGTGCAGTTTGGGTACGAAGATGCTTGTCTGTCCTCTTCATGGAGACCCCTCAATCCCTAGGTGATTCTCTTGTGTCCCTTCTTTATATGCTTATAGTTTATATACAACTGTTGCTTCTGCATCTGGTGCTGGGCCTAATTTCAGCAGGTCAGGAGCTCAGAAAGGCAAGATGGATGTAAAGTGGAGGAGAGCAAGTTTGAACTGGAAACTTCATCAGTCTTTTACCATTTCCAAGTCTTTTTTTTTTTTTTTTTTTTTTTGTTCTGTTTTAATTGTGCACTTGGCTAAACTCAAACACGAAAATGCAGAAATTACTAACAATTCTCTGTATTTTTAATTATACCTTGGGGGTAGGTGGAAGGTTTTAATAGTTTTATCAGACTTTTTCTTTTCTTCCCTGAGAAGTCAGAAAATCAAAGCTATTTCCAAGTCTTAACTTCAAAAATGGGAGAATCTCATAGAAGCTGATGCCCTTTGTCATGGAGCCAAACATATATCTGACCCAAGAATTAAGCCAAAGGAGAAAATAGGACAGGAATTAGGAAAGCTGTGAGCTGGCTGATTGCCTTATGCTTGTAAAATCAACTCAACATGCTTGAGCTGCCATAGCGTCTGACCGTCTGAGTGAAAACATGGCTGCTGCTTCACTTCCGCCTTCTAGTTCTCATGCAAATGTCCCTCATGGCCAATCTTAGCCTTGGTCATATAGAAAAGGGAATTCTGGGAAACATAGTTCCAGCTTAGCTAGGTGGACATATTAAAATACCACAAGACCTAGGACTTCTACCTGTAGTGATTCCCCGCTTTTCCACCCACTTTCTGTCTCCTCATACTGACTTTGAAGGAGAGAGGAATTGGGTGGTGGCTAATGAGAGCAGAGCTAACCCCTTAATAGTTCTGGATGGGACCTAGCCCAGTTGTTACAGATCTTTCTAAAATGTGAGCTCCTTGATTTCTTTCTATTCTGAGCTTTCTATTCTGGGCCCTAGTCCCCAATACCAAGGCAGTAGGAAAAGTCCCATTCAACATCTCATTACATAAGATTGCATTTTAAATGAATCTTTTGAAAGAGAAGGGATAAGTACTAGAGACTATCCTAGTATAGCTTTAGCTATTTAACACATTAACTGCCATGTGAGTGGTATTTAACTCATGCTAGTTTTGAGCCCGGGGGCTTGTGAAGCATATGTAATTCACGTGTCCCTTCACCTTGGGAGCCCCGAGAACTATCTTTCAAGATGCATATAACTCAGGCACAGAAAACAATAAAAAATAACAAATTTTTTTATTAAATTAGAAAGGATTGTTTTGTTTTTGAAGTTTTTATTCTATTTTTGTAATAAAATACTGTGGCCCCAAGGAAAAAAAATTTTTTCTAGTGTAGCAGTCAATGTGTTAAGCATTTCTTTTTGTTATTGCCTGAAAATGTTCACAGGTGTAATAGCAAATTTTAAAGTGTACATAGCATACAGCCATACCACCCTGAATGTGCTCGATCTCATCTAAAGTATACATGACAATTTTGCTAATTCAGATCTGTACCACAGATTGGCAAATCTAGGCCAGTGCTTTTTAAACTATGAGAGGAGTGTACAAATTGATATCAAGTAAATCCCTGTTTATCTTACTTACATAATCCATTCCCTTTCTTAGAAATATATTTCTGTGAGACCAAAATGTTATTTTTTTAGCTTGATTCTATTATTAAAGAACTCAGAGTCTTTTTATTGGGACATTGATACTAGGAAAAACATGAAAATGTAATAGATACCTTATTGATTTATATGTACAATATTTAATTCTAGGGCTTGGATTAAAAACTCATCTACTCAGGATATAAATGTAGATGTATAATTGAGAAACTTAAGCAGAAGTTCATGAGGTTAAATGAACTGCATGTAAAATGTTCTACATTGACTCCTAAGTGATTTCCTGAATATATTTTGCTTATAATTTATGTTCCATTCACCCATATCCATTCACTACCAAAAAGGATTTGAGGTGACTGATATTCTAAATTTAACCTAATTCTGTGCATAATTCAAGATAAATAAACTATAAACTATGTATGATTTATTTTAGTCTTCAACTAAAGCTGTGTCAATATTTTCCCTAAGCACTAAATATTTCTAACTCATAGACAATATACTTAAATTCAGTGACTGATTTGTTGAAAGTTAATGCAATAAAACCTCCAACTACACACACACACACACACACACACACACACACAGAGACACACACACACTTAGAAAAAGATATAAGAGGATACGTTCCCAACTATGAACAGTAGTTCTCTCTGAGGAGGAAAACGGGACCACAGAAGGCAGGAAGAAGGAGAATAGTTGGGAATCAGGGGAGATAAAAGAGGCCTTCCAATTGGAATTTTTATAATGAATATAAAGTATATGAATATGCACTTAAGGAAGCAAACATTATTTTAATTAAAAGATAACATAGGTTTTGATTTTAAAAGGCATATATGCTGGACATAAATAAATAAATCTAAACATTTATAAAAAGGTAGGGCATAGTGGCTCCTGCCTATAATCCCAGCTATGTGAGAGGCCGACGTGGGAGAATCACTTGACACCCGGAGTTTGAGACCAGCCTGGGAAAAATAGCAAGATCCCAATCTCTACAAAAAAATTTAAGAATTAGCTGAGTGTGGTGGTGTGCACCTGGAGTCCCAGCTACTCAGGCTGAGGTGGGAGGATTGCTTCAGCCAGGAGTTAGAGGTTGCAGTGAGCTATGATCCAGCCATTGCAGTCTAGCATGGGCAACATAGCAAGACCCTGTCTCAAAATAAATAAATAAACAAACAAACATTTATAACATTGTATGCATATTAATAATGATAATGAACTTTTTCTTTTCTCCTGAGAAGATCTTTATAATATATTAGTGTAAATAACAAGGATATTAAAAAGCATGTTTGGGGGGGTGCAACTTTATAAAACTATCTATATCCATATCTACCTATCTATATGTGTAACTATTGAGAGTGTATGTGTGTGCTTTTGCATGCGTGTGTCGAGGAACTGCTGCAAGCAGAATCTATACAACAAAACATTAGTGATCATCTCTAGGTGGAGACTGCAGGGAATCTTTCTCCTCCTGTGCTGCTACTGCTGCTTCTCCTTCTCATTTTCCTTCTCCTTCTCCTCCTCTTCCTTCTCCCTTTTTAGCTACTCCTTCTCTTGCTCTTCCTCCTCCTCTTCCTCCATTTTCTCCTTCTTCATGCTTATTTGTCTGTATTTCACTACTTTAAATGTATATTACTTTTATAGTTTAAAAATTATGAACATAAAAAAGTAAATGTCAGATAACAGTAACAATAATCACAACAGTTTTGAGAGCCCACTACACTTTACTATGGAAACTCAATCAGTCCTTACCACTCCCCGATTGAGGTACGTATTATTGTTATCTTTTTACACATTTTAAAACACTCACATCTTAGAAAGTGAGTGACGTGCTAAAGTTCATACAGCTAGAAAGAGAAATTTAAATCCTTTGGCCTTCAAAGCTCAGGCTCTTCCCCCTACATTGCAAAGTAGAGGCACTAAGACTTTTACCCTTACTCCTTAAAATTTAGGAAAGTTAAATGAAAACACTGAAATCAAAGACATCGTTAAATTCACCATCATTTAAATAAAAATATATGAAAGAGCACTTCCCACATGGCTCTTTCCCACTAGTCTTTATTTTTTATTTATCCCCTCGGAGAATTACAAAGCAGAAGCTTACCCATCATGTGCACTCATAGACTTTTGAGATCACATATTGTATGTCTAGACATAATACATAAATATACATATACATATTCATTTATATATGTATACATATCCAAATACAAGACTAGTAGACTGAAAAATAAGCATCTTCACATGAAAATAAGTAACTATGATTATAAAAATAACAATAATTTTCATATTTTAAAGTGTTACATAAACTGGAATGTAAGTGTGTATAGGTGGATGTCAGTGTTGTACAATCCATTTGTTTTTAAACAAAAGTCCTTAGTGACTTGTGCTAATTTTTTCCTTCTTTATATATTAAGGTTTTTATGAAGAATTGTGGGAAAGCTTTATATATATATATATATATATATATATATATATTTATACATCTACTCACGTATATGTATGCATACACACATATATGTATATAATCTAAGGCAGCTATTCTAATTGCTAGTAATCCAAACAGATCCAAAAAAGACACACCACCAGGAGAATGAGTTACAGATTTTCTTACCCTGGAGTGTTTTCCTTGGGGCAAAGGCCATTAGGTAAAAGAGATGGGGTAACACTGGTTCACACAGAATCATACAGCAATAAGAAAGAAGTTTCCAAGCACACGTTTCAGTATAATCTCCTGTATGGACAACTCTGCCTATTTTCCTTGTGCTGTCTTCCTTTGTCTATTTTCCAACTCCTTTCCTAAACTACAGCACAGATCTCCCCCATGCACTGGGCTACTCCTAACAGCCATTTACTTACTTTACATCTAGTATTTCCACTATATTATTATTAGCATGAGGAGCCGCTGGTTCCCTGGTGCCAGCATCAACTGTTGTGTCTTTCAGGGGCTGGGGCAGAGCAGCCTGTGCCCAGCTCATCTGTCTCTGGAGGCTCTGCCTTGGTTGGTTGAACTCCAACTGTGGTCTGGACCCATCTCATTCTAGCAACCCCCAGAATAGTACACTTTCACCTTACCTGTTTCTCTCAATGTCTCCCCTAAAACCCTCATTTAATTTATTTTATATCTACTATCTAAACCTGATACATTTTCCTTTCTTACATTGTTACTACACTTAAGGTATCTTTTCTGGTCAATATCACCCAATACTCTAACTACTTGCTTATGTCTTTCTAAAATGTCCTCTCTCCCGCTAAAAGAAAGTACATCTTTGTATTTTCTTACACTGTTTTCTTCTTTAGATCACTCATCAAATCTCCTTCCACTATATATCACAAAGGTCATTTTTGAGTGCTAAAAATACCAAAAATTTAACACAGTCCTTGTCATGTAACCGGTGTTTTAATTTATAGGTACTAATTTATTTAACCTGTATAACAATCCTGGCCGGGGGGGGGGGGGGATATGTTACTAGCCACAATTTATGGATGAGGGGACTGGGGCACAGAAGATTTAGGCAACTTGCCCAGGGTTTCACATCCTGTAAGTGGTAGAGGCAGGATTGAAGCCAAGTCAACCTGGGGTCAGAGGCCATGTGCTCAAGGACTGCAAGCCCTCCCTCTCACGATTCCTATTGCTGAAGTCCATGCAGTGTGGTTCCTAATCCATGTGCTTGCTGTCTCACACACAAAGGAATCATGATGACTAAGTTATATTACTAAAGAGAAGATCTCTGCTGATTCTTTCTCACCAATCCATGCTAGGTCCTTCGTGCAAGAACTTGATGGCAAAGAATGTGATTTGACTGCTACCGAAAACAAAAACAGCCAAATCAACCAACTCAGTCCATTGCTATTTTCCTGTCTTGAATGGCAAATGTTCCCTTGGACAACCATCCATGCACTAATAAAGAAAATCACATTATAGATCTGAAGGGGATTTAAAAAAATAACATGCATTGAAATATCTGCTATGTTCCAGGCATTATTCTAGGCATGTTCACCTGCATTAACTTATCGGATTCAAGAAGATGAGCAGCAAGATGCACGGCCATGGAGAGGGTAGAGATCTGGAGCCAATAGCAGAAATAATATGGAAAGAGAATTAGATTCAATGTAAATGGGAATAAATGCTTCAATTACTAACATAAGAGAAAATGAAATGATACTGTGTGTCTTCTATTGCTATTTAGATACTGAGCAGTCTGAAAAATTGGTCCACTCAGTTATAAAAGCTACAATAGACTGAGTCTGAAACACATCCACTGTATATTTTTCACAATGGATTTGAGTGAGGACGTGGAAATAAAATATATGGTCCAAAGGTTTGAAATGATCCATTTAACTTGATATCAAAGTGTTGCAATAGTATATAGTTAATAAGATCAATATATAAAGGATGGGTTTCCTATGCTTACTTCTAAAGAATGCTTCATGTAAACCACTCTGTATTTCCATGGAAACACAAAGAGAGCTCCATAGTGAAGTGAGCAGGAGGTAATAGAGAAAAGGGAGACAATTAGCAGCCTCAGTTACTGTTAATAATTACCTGGGTAGCAATTATTGCTTTTGGAAATTGTACAATCTTTGTAGCTGTCACTCATTTGTGACCTCAGATCTCACTTGGTCTGGAAACCAAAGGGTTTGGTTCATTTCATTTGCATTCAGAAAGGCTTCCACCTACCACCACCAATCCCAAGACATGTGAAAGTACCTTTTCTCCAAGCTTGCTTTAAAAGAGCACTCCTATGTGGGAGAAAAAGCACAATCTGTTTAGCCTTAAGGTACCTACTTTTTCATTTGCCCAGCTCTTGGCTCCCAGTGATTTTGTTCAAAATTAGGGAAGAGTTAGCCAAATGCCCAGAGAAACAGCTGTTCCTCAAAAACAAACTGGAAAGGAAAACAATTGTTCCTCCTGCCCCCCACTGGAGCAAGGCAAATGGTTCCAAAAGTGAGATCTTTAAGGACTGTCTACCACTCTATTTAAGAATATATTTTCCCATAAGTTAAGGCCTTGTGGATATCCTAGAACAGGGAACTTCTGCACTGTAAAGGAACATGATGCTCAGGCATAAGAAAGAGGGAAAAGAAGACAGAGGTGGTTAATCTAGCCTTTAATTAGCCACATTTCCATGGAAACACTTTCCCATTTTCCCAGTTGTCTCTGTAAATCAATTTAGAGCTGCTTTGCTTAGGCTCCAGGCAGACAGAGTGGAATCACATCCCTTCAAAGAGGTGTGAGTTTCCCTCATTTATCATCCTAGGGTGCTTGCTTCAAAGCTTAGTTGGAGGACTACTTAAAGGAAAACAAATCTAAACAAAACGGGACTGTGCTGTCTGGATTTGGTTGAAAATCTTGAGAATGTGCGGCAGAAAATTCCAAGCCCAAACCTTGAAAGCAATTTGCAAGAGACCTCACAAAAGGCTTAGAAAAAATAAACAATGGATGAACTCACATCCACAAACACACACGCACACAAGCAAGGGGACTGGAATAGGAATGTGAACTCTATTGGAACCCACATTTGGCACAGGAATTGGTTTTCCCAGCTTTGGCCTTCAGCAAGTAGGTTACTACAGAATTTTTGACAAAGCTGCCAAGCTTGACAGCCTTTGTACATTCAGTCGTTCCCACTCAACCCTGTAAATATGTCAGCTATCTTTGGCATTGGGAATGTGATTATGTGATTAGAATTAGTGGATTCTCTGATAAGGAAAGACTTGAAGTTTACAAATTTAGAAAGAGTGTGAAAATACATGTGTGTTTATACGTGTGTGTGCACTTGTATGTGTATATCCAGCTCTAAGAAAGAGCAGGTCACTGATTTTAATCAGTACAAATAGGGGAGGGAAAAGGTTTTAAGGCCAAAGAAGAGGACTAATACCAAAGCACGAAGCATCTGAGCCCAGCGAGTTTTGGAATAGCATTTTCAAGTGTTTCTCAGTCTGTGGACATCTGTTGACTTACTGAAAACACCTGAGGGGCAAAGAAAACCCTTGTAATTCAGCCATCTGGTCATCTTCTTGTTCAAGCATCTGTCCTTTGTACCCTCTTCCTTAGACCACCAAGCCAGTGGCATTTAATGCCTTTTGATCTCAGCCTATTGTAAGGAATATATTTTACAATACAACTGGGATATTCACAACACTTTCATAGATATTATGGAAATAAATGTCCGTGAAATAATACTTACCCGAAGTTCATTTTGGTATTTTCTATTCTACTCTATTCTGTTGTATTTTCTTTAATGTTTGTCATGACTCACTAAATTAATTTTATGTCTCACTAATGAATTGTGTCCTGCTGTTTGAAAACACTGCACTAGAATGTATTAACCTTAAGGCAAGTATTCTAATCACTCTGTATCCCAGCTCCAAACACTAGGTCACTTGATAAATATTTGCTGAATAAATGAATTGTGAATGGATGAATGAATAAATTGAAGCTAATATTCTATATTCAATATAAAAAACAAGAATATTGACCAAGCTGGATAAGTAATATTTAATCTACAAATTAATCAAGAAAGATACAACCATAAAATAAAAGGTAGATGTTACCCTTCAGATGGTGGTATAGATATTTGGGTGAACATTATTACTTGCTTCTTGGTAGTAGTAAAAACAATAATAATAATAATAGCTGGCTGGGTGTGATGGCTCACACCTGTAATCCCAGTACTTTGGGAAGCCAAGATGGGAGGACTGCTTGAGATCAGAAGTTCAAGATCAGCTTGGGAAACATAGTGAAACCCTGTCTTTCCAAAAAATAAGAAAAATTATCTGGGAATGGTTGTGTGCCCCTGTAGTCCCTGCTATTTAGCAGGCTGAAGCAAGAGGATCACTTGAGCCCAAGAGTTTGAGGTTGCAGTGAGCTATGATCACACCACTGCACTCCAGCCTGGGCAACAGAGCAAGACCCTGTCTCAAATAACAGTAATAGTAAAAATAATAATAATAATGATAATAGCTATGACCGTAACAATAATAATAGTCCATACTTATTGATTGATTACCATGTACCAACTGTTTCTGTGCTAGGAGAAGAGCTATAAAGATGAATGCCACTAATTCCTATTCTTAAAAATCTGTTATAGCACTCTTCTCCTGCATTTCCTAATGACCTAGAATGACCTAATGATCTGAAATTCTAATCCCAGGTGAGATTATAATCTTTGGATAGTAAAGAAAAATGCAAATGACGTCTATAAGAAAGGCGGAGGTGGGAGTGACAGCATCCGTGTGCCAACGGTTTTTATAGACAGCCGCTCAGTGAACAGAGAAGTGGGGAGATAGAAAAGAAGTAGAAGAGGCACCACAACTATTAAGGAATTATTCAGGACAACTTCTCTTCCTAGTGAAAGACACTATACCATCCTTTGGAAACCTCACCAGAATAGTGAGGGAATATAATGTATCAATTAAGAGTTTTTTCTCTGGTGAGAAGAACTTGTTTTCAAATCCTATCTTCCTAGCTGTATGCCATTGGTCAAGTTGCATATTCTTTCTTTGCCTCAGCAATCAAATGGGGATTACTTATGATCTATTTCATCAGGCTGTTTTAAGGCAGAAGTTAACAATGCAACTGGCAACAAATGAATTAAGGCAGTAAAATATAGGGAGCGGTGCTGATTATAGAAAACTGGAGAGTGCAGGCCCCATTTAAAGACATTCAAATTTCTATTATGAAAACACAGGTCCAGGCTACACACCAGATTTGTCTGCATGCCACCCATCTGCAATTAAATAAGACAGTGATCATGAAATGCTTCTCAAAGTGCCTAGCACATAGTAAGCACTCCACAAATTGGAGCCGTTATTAGCTATTATTTTATCTCATTTTAAAAATCCCTGGAATCATGGCAAATTCTCTTTAAGAGAAGAAATAAATGGCCTCAGAATTACTCCTTGGCATGCCTCAGTTAATGGCATGATTAAAAATAAACAGGCCTTCAAGAACACACAATAGGGAAAGGACAGTCTCTTCAACAAATGATTTTGGTAAAATTATATATCCACATGCAGAATAATAAAATTAGAAACTTATATCTGACATTTGCAAAAACCAACTGAAAAGGGATTAAAAACTTAAATGTAAGACCTAAAACTATGAAACTACTAGAAGAAAACATAGGAGGAAAGCTCCAAGACATTTGTCTGGGCAATAATTTTTTGGATAAGACCCCAAAAGCACAGGCAACAAAAGTAAAAATAGGCTAATGGGATTACATCAACTAAAAAGCTTCTGCACAGCAAAAGAAGCAGTCAGCAGAGTGAAGAGACAACCCACAGAATGGGAGAAAACATTTGCAAACTGTACATCTGACAAGAGGTTAATATCCAAAATACAGAAGTGATTCAAACAACTATATAGCAAAAAATAAATAGCACAATTTAAAAAGGAGCAAAAGACCTGAATACACTATGTTCAATAGAAGATATACAAATGGTCAATAGGTACATGAAAAAATGTTCAATATCACTAATCATCAAAGAAATGCAAATCAAAACCACAATGAGATATCATCTCACCCTAGTTAGAATGGCTATTATCAAAAAGACAAAAGATAACATGGAGAAAAGAAACCCTTGTGCACTATGAGTAGGAATGTAAATTAATACAGCCATTACAGAAAACAGTATGGAGGTTCCTCAAAAATTAAAAGTAGAATCACCATATGATCCAGCAATCCCACTATTGGGTATACAGATCCAACGGCAATGAAATCAGTACGTCAAAGAGCTATCTGCACTCCCATGTTTATTGCACCACTATTCACAACAGCCAAGATATGAGATCAACCTAAGTGTCCATCAACAGATAAACAGATAAAGAAAATGTGGCATATATGCACCATGAAATACTCTCCAGCCATAAAAAGGAATGAAATCTCGCCATTTGTGACAACATGGATGAACCTGAAGGACACTTTGTTAAGTGAAATAAACCAGGTACAGAAAGACAAATACTGCATGATCTCATTGATGTGTGGAATCTTAAAAAACAGTTGATCTCACAGAAGTAGAGAGTAGAATGATGGTTCTGGAGGCAAAGTGGTTGAAGGAAGGGGGAATGGGGAGGCATTGGGCAAGGGATATATAATTGCTGTTAGGAGGAATGAATTTCAAGAGAGTCACAGCAAGGTGATTACAGTTAATGATGATATATGGTATTTCTTGGACAACGTAAAGAGAGTGGATGTTATGTGCTCTCGCCACAGACGTGATAACTGTGTGAGGTAATGCATTTGTTGATCGGCTGGATTTAACCACTCCACAATATATGTATACTTCAAAATATCCTGTTGTACATGATGTTGTATATGTCAATAAAAAAATATATAGGCCTTCGGCAATCCAGTGATATAATAAGTAGAGGAGCCTGCCGTGGATTGGCCGCAGATGACGGAATGTGAATAATGTCACGCTTAGTGAGCCAGAACCATACCTGGGGTGCAGGGAAACCGTGCAGGAGATTCTTGGGCCTACACTTCAGGGACTCTCATACCATCGCCATGACGAGTAGCAAGGCAGTCGCTTAAGGAAGCAGAGAGCAGATCCTGCCAGCTGCTATTAAACTCCACCTGGCCGTCCCCTCCACAGTGAACAGAAGGCTTGGGACTCAGACAGACCTGGGGGTACAGTCCTCATTTCCCCCGCTTGCCACATAACAAGGTGAAGGTAAACAGTCTGAGCCTCGCGTGTCTCCTCAGTTATGGCAAGGATGGTAGCGGGTTAGCAGCCATGGTCCAGCCCACGCTCAGCGGCGTAAGAGCGGCTCAATACTTTTAACCTTCCTTCCTCCCCATTTCCTGTAAAGGGTTTTACATTGTTGAGGCTTATTTTTTTGCTCAAACACATCTCTTTGATTTCCATTTGTCTGCAAATGGGGGCAGGACTGTGCCCAAGTGTCCTGCTTACTCCTCACCCCCCCACCCTTCCCTGGTTAACTCCCCTGGGCTCCAAATGAGCCAGATGGCTCCCCACCCTTCCCGCACTCTTCCGTCTTTCACAGAAACGCGCCGTTCTGCTTGGGCTTCCGCCCCCGCCTCACAGGGCCCATCACGCTTGCTAGAAAGCTCCCCGGAGGGCAATAAAAAGTTATGTCAATCTCGGGCCCACCTGCAGCATCTCTCGAGTACACATCCTCCTGTCCGTCCTCCTCCTTTGATTCCGGGCTTTGTAAATCTTTTACCACATGTTGTCAAAAGCCTGGTAGATCCTCCAAATCCTTCCCTGATAACGCTCATTCTCTTTAAACAACCTGGCAGCACTTCTAAGTGAGAAAAAGCCCTAAAATAAAATACACGGTGTTTAGTCTCTAAGGTCATTTCCTGGCTTTGTCCTGCAGTTTCTGTTTCCTCTAACTAATCACCAAGCGACAGTCCTGGATTTATTGTGGAGGCTACTTGAAAGTTTGGGTGAACTTCTCAAGCCAGACTACACACACCCTCCGTCACTCTTCCTCCCACTTCCCAGCCATTTATCACTCCCTGTGATTTAGGCTCGGGGCTTGAGGTGCAACTGTAGCAGGAGCCAGATCTTTGTCACCAAAGCTGCTTGGGAGGCAAAGGGTCCAAACCAGCATGGTCTGCACGGCTGAGCATTGCGGTCATAGTAGAGCCCATGGGTCGATGCCTCGTCAGGGGACAGCAGCCTTCCACTTCCCAGGCAGTGAGTGGCATGGAGCTGTGTGTCCACTTTGGCATACTCATCACTCATTTTCAACTGTCAGTAGGTGCTGATTAATCATGATACCTAATATTTTAAAGTACTCACTTAGGCGAATTGCATTATTACTATTCACAAAAACCATGTGAGGTGAGGACTCTTATTAAACAATTTTTAGAGGTGCCACAGCTGCAGCCCGAGCCCATCGGACTGCAGAGTCTCTGCTGTTATGCTTAGTCTCTGCGGGGCTGTGCTATGCTCACCCCACAGTGCTGATCCTGTAATGTTGAATCGTGCCTCATCACAAGGGAAAATACTCATAGTCAAGTTTACTGAGCACTTATGAAATGTCAGATAGTTTTTGAGACACCATATAGATTAGTGCATTTAGCCCTCACGACAACCCTAGAAGTGGTCATGCTTATGAGCTCTAGTTTACCAACACAGAAATGTGATTCTATGCAGAACCAGAATTTGAACCCAGGCAATATGACCTTTAACCCTGATGCTGGGTTATGGGGGTGTGTGTGTGTGATGGGGGATTGGGGTGAAACAAGCAATTATGTAATGGTGTGACAAGCCCCATGCGATAGTTACACAAAGGGGGTTCTGGGAGCATGGAAAATGGGTCTGCATTAAACTTGAGGGTTCTTGAACTGGCACCACAAAGTAGGTGATATTGGAGGTCAACTTGGATGGAGTAGAAAGTTCACCATATTAGAATGTTTAACTAACTAGCTAACTCTGGAGAGCACATTTTAGACCTCAAGAACATGGCGTGCAGGGGCAGGATGGAGGCAGGTGCTAGTTCTGAATGCTGGAGGGAAGGGACAGGTGGGAAGTGACTTGAGAGGGGAGAGGGGGCCAGACGTGAGATCCGTTTAGATTGTTCTAGTACATTTGCAATTCATTCTGAAAGTTATGGGGAGCTTTCAGTAGAGGAGTCATGTGATCACAAGTGTGTGTTAGATACATTACTATCTAATGGGGGGGCCGCAGGGGTCGTCTTTTCTGAGGTCTGGGAGAGCTGTGTCAGTAACTGAGCTCCTCGCACACGGCGACCCAGGAGTGTGGGGTAAGAGTGCACTTGCTCCACCAAGGAAGGCTCCAAACGCCATACAGCGAGGAGGGAGGGGACCAACTGGCTGCACCCATAGGGTGAGCCAGCCATCTGGCCATTCATCACATTTCCTACGCGCCTGTGACATTTGGGGACCATACTGACAACTTCCTGGACAAACCCCACCCGTGCCGGCTCCTCGTTTTTGCTTATGCTGAATTCTTTCTCTACCGCTGGTAGCATTCCTTACAGAGCTCTCGGTATGTGCCAGGCAATGGTGTAAATGTTAACTCATTTAATTCGTATAAGGTTTAAGTATGAGGTGGGTCTAACTATAATCACAGTTTTACAGATGAGAAAACTTATATTAAGAAAAATGAGATATTTTAGAAAACACCCGGGAGAGAGGAGAGATCAGGAAGGCAGTAGATGTAGTGTCTCCTAGTACGTGATGCTGTATAGCTAAGGGATGGGTTCATCCCGCCATAACCTCCACCCACCCCCACCTCCCATCAGCACCAGCACCTCCCGCCCAGGGAGAGAAATGGTTTCTGGGAGGAAAATGTTCATTAGACTGCTTCATTATTCCTCGGCCCCTACAAAAACATCGTGTGTGCTGTAACGATGCCACTCTGCCTTCAATATAAGACATAAATTTTATTCAGAATATGTATACATAATATATACACACACATATACTTTATAAGTAGAAAAAACAATCTGTTTATTGAAATGCTAAGAATTTATTAAATTTTTAAAAAGTAAAGAGTAAGCTACCCACAAATGGGTTACAAATAAGTTTAAAAGTAATGGACAATAATTGTGAGGAAATGATGTACTTTTTTTTAAATCAAAATATCACTGGGAATAACAACACTATCTATCACAGAGCTGTTTGAGGATTCACTGAGGTGAGCTACACAAAGAGCTGCCACAGGGCTCATCATAGAGCACAGACTCACTACACATCAATTCCATTCCCAGGTCCCCAGGGATAGAACTACAGTCTGCAGATCACCCCCAATCCTGGCTCTAGGATTTTGGCACATGTAACCAGATAACCTAGGACTCCGCCACAAGTCACTTCTGCTGCTCTAGAGGCAGTGGTGTGCTGGTAAATGTTTAACAACCAGCACTGTTTGCAGCACACAATCGCCCAAGGGAACTTTAACTATGTGTCTAGTCTGATGGGCTCCTGCCCATCTCCTAAGGCTTGATTTATACCTGAACACCCTTCTAATAGCCAACCATCTTATCATGTTCTTGGTCTGAGTTACCCCGCCCTTTTTAATTGACTAAAGCTTTGGGTGGGAGTTGAGGCCAGGAAATGCTCTTATCACTCTCAAATGGAAGATTCTTCAATCTAAATTCCCTAATTTTCCCTGTTACAATGATTTCAAATCTCTTCACTGTTTAATTAACAGAGAAGGAGAGCTCTCTTGTATATTTGGCCCAGAGCAATTAAGCCACCAGCAAAGTTTGCAGGGAAAGGAAGGATGATGATTTAATTAGAGGTTAAATAATGAATTATTAATTATCGAATTGAATTAGTATTCATTAATTAGTTTATAAAGTGCAATAATTACATCTTTTGTGTTTCAATATGGAACTGTGTTTTATAATTATCTGCTAAGTCAATTATGTAGCCATTAGCATTTTGCCCAAGGGTCAGGTTACCATTGTTTTTTGTTCTCTGCAGACTGCAGACGACAGTGAAATACGGTAACTGTGTTCTTTCACATAAATTGTATCCTGTTTACAGTAAGATGTTAGACAATTTGGGTCACTAAGAGCTCAGTTCTGCAGTTAATGCAGACGAGGGGATGCACAATTCTGCATTATTTGCAGTAGAAAGCAGTCTGTCCACAGGGAGAGTTTCTTGCCTTGAATGAGGTAGTGGTGGGAGCCAGGGTTAGTAGGGAACAGGAAGGACCCAAGCCAGGAAGGAGTAGGGTAAAGGTGAGGCAGGCTAGGGATGGGAGTGGGGACGGGAAATCACACACTGTATTTCAAGCTGACTTAACCATTCCTCTTTCCCAGCAACTGACCAAAAACTAGAATATGACAAGACGCAATTCCAATTTCTTTCTTTCATCGCTGGTATTCTTCGCCTTTTGGGGGTCAAGAACTCCTTTGAGAATCTGATGAATGATATTTTCTGAATGATATACATGCAACTCGTGAACAAAAGGTTGAATATAATTTTCGAGTTCGTTTATAAACACACTGATTTGGATTTCCTGGGTTTAGAAATCTGCACCTTATACAGGCACGCAAGGGAATTTTTGTGTTTCTGAAAAACATGATCCTATGGCTTTTTAGGTTAAAAAACCTTCCTCGTGTTTACAAAAAAGAACTTGAGTGGCACAACAGTGAAAAGAATAACAGCATTAGGGTCAGACAGACCTAGGTCTAGATTCAAGTTTTTCCACTTAATTGCTGTGTATGTCATTTAATTGCTCTGAACCTCAATTCTTTCTTCTGTGCAATGGATATAATGCCTAATCTGCAGGGCTGCTAAGAGAAACAAGTGAAAACATGAATTGGAAAATGCTGGTTGAAAGAAATATTTGTGACCGCAATATTTAATTTTTAGCAGACAGAGACTTGATAAAAACAATTTGTAACAATGGGCAGAATCCTCATTTCTGAGTCTGTGGAAAATTGAGTAATTGTGGAAGAAATGCATGATTTTTAGTATCTGTTGGCAGCATCTGCTGTCAAAGCATATCATTATAGCCTTGATCTAGTAAATTATAAATATCCAGGCCAAGGAGAAAGGGTATTAGTCTGAACAAAACACCATAGCACTGTAGATATTTTCCTAAAGTAGACTAGAACAGTGAGGACAAAGTTGACCAAAGAGAGAAAGTTAAAGACGTGGGGAAGTTTTGCCTAAGATCTAAAAAGAATTGAAAATGCCACAAAAACATTTTCAGATCTATACTTGCTGTTCTCCATGTTTGATTACCCATATGACCCTTTCTTTACAAAATGGTTTCAACCTGGCTAAAATTTTTTTCTTTCTCATAGGAATATTTTTCAGGTTTAGTAACAGAAGTTAATATAAAAGCATAAGATTGGCTCTACACAAATTTTCTTTGTGAGCTACATCTCAGATGAAATAAAAGGCCATATTGATTTTTGCCATCTCTTTCTTTAAGATACTACATTGCATTTGCCTTCACCCCATTCTTTAAGATATTACAAATGTACTCAGCTGCTGGGGCAAATGTGCTTATTCCTAAGCACTTTGGCCTTTTAAGATTCAAGAACCAGTAGATACTATTTAAAATAGAATTAGCACTGATCTCACAATTGTGAATGCTTGGTAGAAAAAAAAAATCCCCATTTTAAGGGAGCTTATATTACAAATTATATTGATGAGTGTGGGCATTTGAAATTCATACTGTATTTCCTGTATAGGAATGTCATAAATTGTGACATTTTCCAGGTTTTCCAAAAAAATCCATTTGACTAGAATGCAGTTAAAATATACTGTATAATTAAATGGAAAAAACATACTAGGAAAAAAATGCTATCCTACTTATAGAAATTGAGAAAAAAAATGGGAGCAATGAAGGTAGTGGAATACTGAAGACTTGGGCTCAAGTCCAAGCCCAAGTCAAAGTCAAAGTCATTCTGATTTTTACTGACTTTGGGAAAATCATTTAAATTCTCTGAATATTCACAAACTTAAGTATGCAAACCCCTAACTTGATGCCTGGAATGAAGTAAGTTCTAAATAAGTTTGCTGAATTAAATGTGATAATTAAATAAGACAATGTTTGTAAAGCACTTAGAGTGCTCATCATATAGGACGTGCTCAACAAATTTTAGCTATTGTTACCAGTATTCTTCATTTTGAATTGTTGAAAACTTAATTAAGATGTATAGGTTTGCTAAGAATGTGCTAGTTCTTGAAAAAAGTAGAGACTTGCAATGAAAAATGAAGCTGTGAAGAAAATCTCTACCACTATTTTGAAAGGGACATCTGCTCATACTTTTGAAAGGTTTAAAGGTTGATGATGCTACATTTCCATCTCACCCAATTTCATGTCAAAACAGCTGCTTTGCCTATCCCTGGAAAGAGAGTTATCAATAGCAGAACAGTTATTCCTTATCTGAAATGGCTAGGATTATAATTTGTCTCAGATAGTAGTGAAAAGGGAGAAGTGAACAAGGAAGAGAAAGGGAGGAAGAAAATGATTCATTTAGGTAATTGGAACAGAGTTTGGAGAGACAAAAAGAGAAAGGATGTGGGGAGAGAATGAGACATCTAAGAACTGCATGATTCTCTTTGAGCAGAAGTTTTGAAAAGCAAGATAAATAGATTTAAACAGCTCTGCACTTTTTAAGTGGCAATAACATTTTTTATTTTATTTTTAATTTTATATTTATTTATTTTTATTATATATTGGCAAATTATAGTTGTATGTATTTGTGGGGTACAAAGCGATGTTATGATTTTTGAATATAATATGGAATGATTAGATCAAGCTAATTAACCTTTCCATCACCTCAAATATTTGACAGTTTTTATGATGAAAACACTTACAATTTTACTCTTAGCAGTATTGAAATGTACAGTACTCAAGTATTAGCTATATTCACTAGGTTGTGCAATAGATTTCAAAAAATGTATAACTTATTTCTCCTACCTGAGGCTTTGTACCCTTTGATTACCATCTCCCCATTCTCCCAACTCCTCAGTCTCTGGTAACCACCATTCCATTCTACACTTCTGAGTTCAATTGTTTTAAGAGTCCACATTTAAGTGAGAACATGTGGTATTTGTCTTTCTGTGTTTGGCTTATTTATTTCACTTAGCATAATGTTCTCCAGTTCTATCTATTTGTCAAATGAAAGACTTTCTTTCTGTTTAAGGCTGAATAGTATTCCACTGTGCACATACAGTCATCCCTCAGTGTCCATGGGGAATGGGCTCCAGGACTCCCAAGGACACCAAAATCCAGTATGCTGGAGTCCCGTATATAAAATAGCATAATACTTGCACATAACCTATGCATATCCTCTCATAAACTTTAAAGCACCTCTAGATTACTTACAATACCTAGTGTAAATGCTATGTAAATACCTGTTATACTGTATTGTTTAGGGAATAATGACAAGAAAGAAAGGTCTGTGCATGTTTAGTACAGATGCAACCATCCATTTTTTTCCTGAATATTTTTCATCTTTGGTTGGTTGATTCCATAGAAGCGGAACCCATGAACACCAAGGGCCAACTGTATACCACATTTTCTTTATCCATTCATCTGCGGATGAACACTTAGGTTGATTCCCTAACTTGGCTATTGTGAAGAATGTTGCAACAAACATGGGTATGCAGACATCTCTTCAACATGTTGATTTCAAATCTTTGTGGTAAATAAAGTGGGATCCCTGAATCAGCAATAACATTTTGGTGTAGCTCCAGGACTAAGTGCGTAAAATGTAAAACATGGTCCCATAGAGACTATTTATGAGTCAGGTGCTTATGGTTCAGGCCATGTCTAAGACAATGGTTCTCAACTGGGAGGCAATCTTACCTCCTAGCGGGTATTTGGCAATGTCTGAAGACAGTTTTGACTGTCTTGACCTCATGACTCTGGGAAAAAGGGAAGGAGACCAAGGGATGGGATGTTCCTGATGAGGCCATCCTCATCAGCTGTGAAACACCCTGTGATGAACAGCCCAGCCCTTCAATATAGACTTATCCAGCCACAAATGTCAAAAGTGCTCAGGTTTAGAAACCCTGACCCAATGCAATCTAAAAAGAAAAGCAAACAAACCATTTTTTAGGATTATAATTACAATATTACCACTTTAAAAGGTTAGATCTGAAAATACCAGAATTGGCTGAGTTCAGAGAAAATGTGATCAATCTCTATTATCTGACAATACAAAGGTTGGATGCTTCAGGATTTCAGCTATTTGGAGTCATCTTAATTCAGTTAACAGTAGGCAAACTGTTTTTAAGATTGAGTCTTCTAAAAATACTCCCATATAATTAGAGCCATTGGCTCCAGAGTTAGGCTTCCTGAGCTTGAATTCTAGCTCTGCCATTTACTTGGTATGTAAGCTTGGACAAATAACTTCTAAGCTTCAATTTCTTCATCTGTTAAGTGAAGATAATGAAAAGACAGCCCTCATGAGAGATGAGAGAGGAATGAGCTCAACAACATGCTTGACCCAATACCTAGTACAGCATAAGTGCTCCTTAAATATTAGCTATTGTCCTTTTCATTGTTTCCTCTCAAGTGACCTGGGTCTTTACGCCCAATACGTCGACTATTCGTTGGTTACTTCTTAAGCTGGAACTATGTGTGTGGTGTCAGAGGTAGGAGGCCCAAGACTAGAAGTCTGACTCTCAATGCAGTGCTCTCTGCAGGTGACTCTACAAGTAAATATTCAACATATATTGCAGAAATGCCGAGTGCAAGGCACTTTTATACTCAGTACTTTCCCTTCTCCTATCTTCTCCCTTTCTATGATAGTTTTTTCAGCAGAGTCAGTAAAAGTATCAGAAAAAAAAAAGGCTTTTCCTCCAAGATAAAATCAGGAATTAAGCTAAAACCACCAGTCTCCTCATTTGCATTTTAAAAGTACTAGTTTCACAAATAATAAGCAAAAATAGAATGTTAGATTACAGGCTTGATGCTATCTATGGTGGCACAGATAATAGAAGGAGCAAAACTATATGGAGGCAGAAAATAATTTCTGCTGCTAAAGAGGCAGGAAAGATAAGTCAAGAAAAGTGTTAGAAAGAAAGAATAAAACCGAATATTTTTCTAAAAAGTTACATAAAAATCTTTTAAAGCAGATTCAAAATGTGTTTTTTAAGAAAGAAAATGGATGGGTCTTAAATGGAAATGGAAATTCAACATAATATAAAATGTCACAGAAATAATGGACTAAGAGAGAACAGATGTTAAAACTTAAATTAAAAAGGTGTGGGTGAAGGAGAAAGGGAAAGCAAGAGGAAAAGAGAGACAGAAAGGAAAAAAGAGGCAGCATGGTGTGAAAGACACTGAACCAGACAGAGTCTGGCCCGGAGTCTTAGCTCTGGTGTGTGTGTAGTCTGTGACCCTGACAAAAGCCTCAAATAGCCCAAATGGGGGCTGGGCTAAATGTGTTCTGTTTTCTAGAGACACCCGGGGCCTGTCCTGGTTAGCTGCAGGGGTGTGGACACATCAGAAGGAGCTGGCACCTGGGACTGGGTATGCCCACTGGGGCGGGGCAGCTGGGTGAGGCTGAGTGAAAGGGTGGGAAGGAAGTCCAGGCCAGGGGCAGAAGGATGTGTCTGGAGGGTGCAAGAACAATGATGGGCACTAGGGAGCAGAAGGTGTGATAACAATGATGTTCCCTCAGGTGATGAGACTTTAGGAGCAGGTGAGATAAGCAGGGAGGTAGGATGTTGGCATTGTGGAAATTGGCAGAAAGATCCCAATTCCTGGTTTTAGATTTAGGAACATGTTTCCACTTCCCAGGGGTAGCTTCCTGGCAGGGCAACTTGGAGTCCAGTGCTGGGGACTTGGAGGTACTGGGCACAGGGGAAGAAGATGGGGCTCCAGCTCTAAGAACAGGAGAATGTAGTAGATACCAAGTCACAGTAACAATGATAAAAAAAATCTCTATCAGAAGAGGGGCAGGGCTGGAAATGTAGGGAAGAGATAGCAAGGCTCAAAGGTGCCAGATGTGGGGATGTTGAGAAAGTTCTCTCAAACTGTAATGTTCGTTCACCCATTCATTAATTCACTCAGTATAGACAGAGGTTAAATATTGGGTTCTAAAGATGTGCTAAGTTGTGGTCAAGTCAACTTTTCCATTTTCCAGCTTCATAGCATTAGGGGAGTAATTTAACACTTCTAACTTTCACTTGTAAAATAAGGTTTTGAGGGTATCTCATAAAGATTGTTGTGAAGTATGTACATGTGTGCTTGGCACAGTTCCAAGCACAAACTGTGCTCAATAAATGTAAGCTATAATCATTCATTCATTCAACATGTATCCAACACTTACCATCTTGTGAGTCTAAGTCAAGAGAGGCGGATCAATTTTTTGTTGTTGTTATTTTAAGGAAACCTTGGTGCTAAATACAATAAAAGCAGGTATATCGGAAGAGTTTGCAAGATATTTTGCTCTGAGGAATATGGAAAGCAGCCGGGGAAGCTCATGCCAATGCATACAGTGCAGAATGATTCCAGCTTTAGGGTGGGAAGGAGGGTTGGTGGAGATGGAATAATGAATCAAATGACGGCTGTGCATTGCTAGGATTTTGAGCTTGCAACGAGACACCAGAGGGCCTGGCTCCATCCCAATGTGCGTCACCCAGTTCTTTTGAACCTCTATTAAATGACAGAGGCAAAAACGCCCTCAAGTGCAGGAATCTGAATTCCCTTTGGCTCTGCTGCCCCAAGATCCCTTTTCAGACTTGTTCTTTGTGGCTTCAGGAAAAGACAGGAAGTAAGTTCGGAGGTTCTAAGTCGTTCCAGAGCTAGCTGGGATTGCCCAGAGTCACCAAGGCTTCCACTCATCAGCGAAGATGGAAGTAACAGGAAGAAGCATCACGGCTGTTCACAATCGCTTTTCCTCCTGGCAAGCTGACGTGGGGAAGGAGAACACGACCCCAGAACCTATGCAAGCCGCTTTCCACATGCATTTTGTAGTTTAGTCCTTGCAACAAACCAGAAAGTTGAGCCTTTTGTCTACGTGTGGCAGAAAAGTTTAGCAGTTTAATAACTTTCTATGGGTCACACAGCCAGTAAGAAGGGAGACAGGACTTGAGCGTGGGCCTGTTTAACTCCTGAGGTGATGCTTTTATTCTCTCCCATGGAGGGCACCTCTGCTAACAATGTCTGAATTTTTAAGACATCTATTTTTTTAAAAAAGAAGCAATGTCTAAAAGCAGGTTAGCCTGTGTGCATGCGTATGAGAATGAGGAGTGTATATGTGCATGTGCAAATGCATACGTGAGACAGAGGGAGAGGAGAGAGAGGGAGGTATTTCTTCTTTCATGTATAAAGCACCAGCCCTTCCCTTCTCCTTTTCATTCCAGTGTAATCTATGCACATGCAAAATAATTACTTCTTCCTGTAGGAAGTGTCAGTCCTCCAAGCAAAGAAGAAAAGGCTACAGCATATGTTACCGACACATGTTTTTGCTAGTCTTGTCTCTGTTCCGCCTGCTGTGGCAATCAGCTTTTGCAAATACTGTCACTTACCAAATACAAAAAGCATGTGCATGCCCAGCCAATGGCCTGGGATAAACACAACCAGGCTTTCTGACTTGGAACATCCACCCAGAACAGGGGTTTTGTTTCAAAAGAACAAAACCAGCCTTGTATCATCAAAATCGTCAGTGGGGAGAGTGAGGGGGCAGTTAGGGTGGAAGAAAGGCATGGACCCAACCCAACAAACTGCTTCAGGGTCTGCCTCATACATATGAAGAAAAATTGATAGTATTTGATAGTGAGTCTGCTCAATCCAGCCAAACTAAAGATGGGTAGGGCTCAAAAACACTGCTGGAAAAGTTGGTATTTGGCCAAATGACTAAGTAGCCAGTTGGGGGTCTGAGAAGCACATGCACAGAAGGGCTTTGAGTTCTGCCTCTTGGCAGGATGCCCACCCATCAAGTTCTTCCAGAGGGGAGACTTGGCAATGGGCACTCCTAATCCCAGAAGCACTTGACAGGTAGGCTTGCTGCCGAGAGCCCCCCTCTCCCCCTCAGGTGCCAGACTCTGCACTGTGGCTGCAGCAGCTCTGAGTTCTACCATGAGACAAAGGAGGGGAGTCTGGCACCTGTAGTGGGGAGCCTGCCATCTTGGTGTGAGGCATTTGCTTAGTGCTTCTTGGGCTGGAAAATGTGGCCTTGAGGGGACACTGTCCCTGGTGGGCAGACTGCAGCAGGAATTGACTAGGGGCAAGAGGGCACAGCTCTGGGGATCTCCAACCTGCCACTAGTCCAGCACTTTCCAGAGGGCAGCTTCTATGCTACTTAAATAATGAACAGGGAAGAGATGGTGGAAATTTGTGAAGTCTGAGGGAAACAAATGAATAGCCTCTATTAAATATAGAGTCACAAGAGAAGTCTGAGCTAAAATCACCCCACTGAGGAACTCTGGAATATCTGAGGAGGCATCAGAGATTCCATTGGTGTAATGACATCTGAGCCTTCTGGAAGAAACAGTATAGAGGACTTGGGGAGCTCAAAGCTAGATTCTACAATCCCTACAACACACATTCTTGAAGTTGGAATGGTAAGCCAAAGCTGCCTTACTCTTGGGGACTGAGTCCTAGCAGGAGGTACCACCAGGTAGGAGTGAGATGACGTGGACTTCCTTCTGGGTCCCAGAACTCATTGATGAGGAACACGCTTATGTAGTCTTTCAGTACCCACCACTTCAGTAGCAGGGAATGCAGGCATCCCTCATTTTATTGCACTTTACTTTATTGCACTTTGCAGATAATGCTTTTTTTTTTTTACAAATTGAAGGTTTGTGGCAACCCTGTGTTGATCAAGTCTATCTGTGCCATTTTTCCCATAGCATGTGCTCACTTTGTGTCTCTGGGTCACATTTTGGTAATTCTCCAATATTTCAAACTTTTTCATTGTTATTATATCTGTTTTGGTGATCTTTGATATTACTATTATAATTGATTGGGGGCACTATGAACCACACCCATCTAAGATGGCAAACATAATTGATAAATGTTTTGGGTGTTCTGACTGCTGCTCCACTTATCAGCCATTCCCCTGTCTCTTTCCCTCTCCTCAGGCCTCCTTATTCCTTGAGACACAGAAATATTAAAATTAGGCCAATTAATAACCCTACAGTGACCTCTAAGTGTTCAAGTGAAAGGAAGAGTTGCATATCTCTCACTTGAAATCAAAACCTAGAAATGATTCAGTTTAGTGAAGAAGGCATGTCAAAAGCCAGGATAGGCTGAAAGCTAGGCCTCCTGCACCAAACAGCCAAGTTGTAAATGTAAATAAAAAGTTCTTGAAGGAAATTAAAAGTGCTACTCCAGTGAACAAAAGAATGATAAGAAAGTCAAATAGCCTTATCGCTGATATGGAGAAAGTTTTAGTGGTCTGGATGGAAGAGCAAACTAGCCATAGCATTCCCATAAACCAAAGCCCAATCCAGAGCAAAGCCCTAGTTCCCTCCAATTCTATGAAGGCTGATATAGGTGAGGAAGCTACAGAAGAAAAGTCTGAAGCCAGCAGAGGTTGTTTCATGAGGTTTAAGGAAAGAAGCTGTCTCCATAACATAAAAGTGCAAAGTGAAGCAGCAAGTGCTAATGTAGAAGCTGCAGCAAGTTATCTAGAAGATCTAGCTAAGATCTTGGATGAAGGTAGCTACACTAAACAACGGATTTTCAATGTAGATGAAACAGCCTTCTTTTGGAAGAAGATGCCATCTAGGGCTTTTACAGCTAGAAAGGAGGAGTTAATGCCTGCTTCAAAGCTGACTCTCTTGTTAGGGGCTAATGTAACTGATGACTTAAAGTTGAAGCCAATGTTCTTTTACCATTGCAAAAGTCCTAGGGCCCTTAAGAATTATGCTAAATCTATTCTGCCTATACTCTATAAATGGAATAATAAAGCCTGGATGACAGCACATCTGTTTACAGCATGGTTTACTGAATATTTTAAACCCAGTGTTGAGACCTACAGCTCAGAACAAAAGATTCTTTTCAACATATTACTGTTCATTGCCAATGCACCTGGTCACCCAATATCTCTCATGGAGATGTACAAGGAGATAAATGTTGTTTTCATACCTGCCAACATGACATCCATTCTGCAGCCCATGGTTCAAGGTGTAATTTCAACTTTAAGTTTTATTATTTAAAAAATATATTTTGCCATAAATCATGATTCCTCTGTTGGATCTGACCAAAGTAAATGGAAACCCTTCTGGGAAGGATTCACCCTTCTAGATGCCATCCAAAACATTTTTGATTTATGGTAGGAGGTCAAAATATCAACATTAAAAAGAGTTTGGAAGAAGTTGATTCCAACTCTCATGGATGGCTTTGAGGGGTTCAAAACTTCAGTGGAGGAAGTGACTGCAGTTGTGATAGAAATAGCAAGAGAACTAGAATTAGAAGCGGAGTCTGAAGATGTGACCGAATTGCTGCAATCTCATGATATAACTTTAATTGTTGAGGAATTACCTCTTATGGATGATCAAAGAAAGTAGTTTCTTGAGGTGGAATCTACTCCTGATGAAAATGCTATGAACATTGTCGAAATGACAACTAGAATTTAGAATATTATATAAACTTAATTGATAAAGCAAGTGGCAGGGTTGAGAGGATTAACTCCAATTTTGCAAGAAGTTCGGTGGTGGGTAAAATGCCATCAAACAACACTGCAAGCTACAGAGAAATCTTTCATGAAAGGAAAAGTCAGTCAACGCAGGAAACTTTATTGTTGTCTTATTTTAAGAAATTGCCACAGCCAGCCCAACCTTCAGCAACGACTACCCTGATAAGTCTGTAGCCATCCACGTCAAGGCAAGATCCTCCACCAGCAAAAAGATTATGATTCACTGAAGACTCAGATGATCGTTAGCATTTTTTTTTTTTTTGGCAATTAAGTGTTTTTCAAATTAAGGTATGTACATTGTTTTGTTAGACATAATGCTATTGCACACTTAATAGACTACAGTATAGTAGAAACAGAACTTTTACATGCACTGGGGAACTAAAAAATTCATGTGACTCCCTTTATTGTGATATTCACTGTATTGCGGTGGTTTGGAACCCGAACCCGAAATATCTCCGAGGTATGACCGTGTATGCAAAGAATTAGCAGAAGGGCCTTTGTGGCCTAAAGGGATGCAATCACAAGAGAGGAAACCTTCCATTTCTTCTGTGGAAGGAGCAGGATTTGTGAGAGCAGGATCCCAAGCCACCACAACCTGTGGGGAGAGCAGGGAAGATGTTTAGGTTCACTTAACATTGGGAGGCAGGGCCATCCTCAGGCCTGTGGAGGTACCTTCTACCCCATTCTTTTTGTTGGGTCAGGAGGCCAAGGTGTCTAGGGGGAAGAGTCTGGGCTGGGCTCCTCACTGGATTCTTATGACAGTTGCAGATTTTCTCTCATCTAGTAAGCTAGGGATAAAAATTATGCAATGACCCAGAAGATCATAAAAGAAAACTAATGTGGAGCTATAAAGCTCCAAAGAAATGTAAACTATCACTTTCTATTACAGAATTAGAATTCTTCTGATTATCCTATTTTATTTATTTGCTTGTTTGTTTGTATATAGACCCTCATGCTACCATGTATACATCTATTACTAAGTCATTAAGCTTCCATAATATTCAGTAGAACAAAAATTACACTAACCACTCATATTGGTGGTGGTTAGAGTGACTCAGCACAGGGCAGGCACATGGCTCACATAGCTTCATCCCCACATGCTGTGATTTATCTGATACGTGACTGTCAATTGCTTACTGGGGACTTCTTGAGGGCAGGAACCAACTTTTCTATCTCTGCCTGACCAGCTCCTAGCCTAGTACCTGGTACAGAGTTAGTGCTCAGTATATTTTTGTTGAATTAAATAAAAATTATCAATTTAGTTGCTTTAAATATTTCTATATGTGAACCATATAGATTCACTCATGCATTTGGCAAAACGCTATTGAACCCACTGTATGCTCACCTCTGTGCCAGGCACTGGGTGTACAATGTAAAGAGGATGCTTGCAGCCCAGTGGAGGACACAGACATCACCAAGTGATCACACTAATAAACATGTGATTGCAAAAGAAGCACACATTTCTCTGAGAGCATGTACAAAGCAACTGACCTGCCAGGTGGGGAGGTTCCCTGAGGAAGTGACATTTAAGCTGAGATTTAAAGAAAGAATGAGGATTAATATGGTTAAATAAGACATACAAAGGGGACACTTATATGTTATTTCTATGTGCCACACACTGTTCATGCATACTTATCTCATTCTCACAACCCTGTAATGGAACTACTATTATTGTGCCTAATTATACAGGTGAGAAAATCAAGGTGTGCATGGTCAAATAACTTACCCAAGAGCCAGTGAGTGATGGGGTTCGAACCTGGTGTAGGCTGGCTCTAGAATTATGCTCCCCACGTAAGGCAAGAACAATTTGTGCAAACGGCCAGTGCCTTAGTAAACAACAAGAACAGGTCTGCTCACCCCCAGGCTAGCCACAATCCTAGCTGCTGTCACATCAAAAGGCTTTCCCAACACTAACAGCTCTCCTTCCCAAACAAGAATTCTGGTGAGTGTGAGGCCCTTCATCTTGTTTCATCCGTAAGGCACCTTTTATGGTGCTAACTAACTCAGGCTTGTGAAGCCAAGGCACTGAAGCTGAATGGCCCAAAAGAAAGGAGCAAAGACAAGTGCCCACTGTATGGGGTGGCCAGTAAATATCTCAACACAGAGTCTTGCTGGCATTCACCTCCATACTGTCTAATCGCTTCTGACAAAAAGAAAGGAAGGAAAAAGAAAGGAATGAGCTGACCCAGCAGGTTTCTCTGTTGCATCTGGTGACTGTAACTCACAGAGTAAGGAAGTACTTAGGCACACAATGCCCAACCTTCCGCCAGAATGGCAACAACACCAAGGGCTTTTTCGTGGGCCCTTAAAATGGGTTGTCAACAGAAATGCAAATTGAGCCCATCTTTGTCTTGAAGCCATATGTCCTCTGGGATACAAACAACATTTTTCCTGCTGCAAATTCTGTCCAGAGTTTACTTGGTTACAGCTTGAGTGCACACAATATGGTAATCCAGAGGGGCAGTAAAAGGGAGAAGGGAACACCCAGAGAGTTACCATTGAACCTCAATGGTCTAGAGAGAGAGCGAGAGGAAGAGTGTGCAAGCTGAGAAGCAGGCTGTCACCTGCAGTGAGGCAAGGGAAGGCTACTCTGCAGTGGGAGGCTGACCAATATTTCACAGGGGCTCCTACTCCTCTTCCCCGTCCTTCAGGAATCTCATTTGCTATTTGATCCCACTTACTGCCTTTCAGTTTTTTTAAGCAAAGCTTTCCTCTCCTCTTAAAACAATGTTTCTTCACAGTAAACCTCCAGGGTATTGCTTTTTTCTATCTACTTTCTCATAAAACTCAAGATTCTTTTTTCTTTTAATTCCTTTTTCCACTGTCCACATGCAACAACTAGGAAGACCACTTAAGGAGTCCTTAGTTCTTAAGGGACTGCTGTTTCTCTTCCTAGTCATATAACTCTCTGGCTCTTTGCACTAGAGCTTGAGAGGGGACCAGGCTCTGCAAGAGCCTGTTAGGACCGGGGACCCAGAACAACACCTGCCCGACCTGGGATTATGACAGGTGAGGTTGACGGGCAGTCCCAAGGGCCCAGGCACCATGGTCTAGCATTTAAGAACAAGATTTAGAGTGAAGTTGCCTGGATGCACATCCCAGTTCTGCCTAGCTGTGCAGACAGTTTGCTTAATCTTACTAGGCTTCAGTTACTAATAAGTAAAAAAGGGAGAGTGAGAGGACCTACTGTGTAGGATTCAATGAGATAATACTTATAAAGGACTTGAGACAGTACCTGGCAAAAGTTAAATCAGGTTAAAAGCTAGCTATTATGCTTACTTTAAGGGGATAAAAAGCAGTGTCTTAGTCAGTTTGGGCTGCTGCAACAAAATACCATAGATTAGGTGGTTTATGAACAACAGAAATTTATTTCTCACAGTTCTGGAAGCTGGCAAGTCCAAGATTGAGGTGCTGGCAGATTCCGTGTCTGCTGAGGGCTTACTTCCTCCTAGAAGACTATCTTCTCACTGTGACTTTACATGGTGAAAGGGGGGAGCTAGCCCTCTGGGGTCTTTTTTTTAAGGACACTAATCTCACCCTCATGACCTAATCACTTCCCAAAGGTCCCACCCCCTAATACTATCACCTTAGGGGTTAAGATTTCAACATATGAATTTGGGGGAATACAAACATTCAGACCACAGCAGAAATCAAGGTTAAAGTATAATAGATAATATGTTAGTAATAGATAGGTAATAGTTAATAGTAGATAGAAAATATTAATAGTAGTGGCAGACAGTTAAAGTAAATAGGTTAATCATTATGTTAAAGTAGATAATATGGGAAGTGAACATAGGCATGGGTAGAATCACGTGGCATATACTCTGATCCCACCTGGATTCCTTAGAACAGGAAAAACCCAGGATCTGGATACAGGACACCAGATTATTAATAATAACTACCATTTATTGAGCATCACTGAATCCCAGGAGCAATAGCTAAATGCTTTAAATAACTTGTTTAAATGTAATAGCCATAGTACTATGAGTTTAATTGTTATTTTCTTATGATGCCTAGCACATAGTAGGTATTCAGTAAATATTTGTTGACTTTGAAGCATTTTGCAGTATTTCTAGGTTATCCCTTGTGAATACACATAATTTGCTTTGACAATTCAAACCTGGAGGCAGTATTATTGGCATTTGACTTTTAACCACTTGAAGCAAAGCTGAACATACATATGTGATCAAATATATTACTAGGATCTTTCTACTTTGGTGAAAAAACTTTTTGATGTTGGCCTAGCTTGAAGGAAATCAGCACAAGCCAACAATGTGTCAAATGGGGTATTATTTAGAGAAATTGCTTCGTGCTTTACAGGCACACAGAGCTAGACTGAAAAATATTCTTCTTGGCAAATGTATAACAAAGTAATTAAAGGAGTAAACATTCAAAACAGGGAAGTGAAAATCTGAAACAGGCACTGAGACAAATAAAACAAGAGTACAACTTCAGCTGGGTAGGGGAATGCCAATTATTTAATAATGAAGCTACCCCTAAGAGGAAAAAATGGAATGCTCTAAAGTAATTCCTCTTAGTACATTTTTCTTTAAACAAGGATCTAAAGATTTTTAATGTGAAATTATTTTATAAGTAGTAAAACCAAGGTTTAAAAATAGTCCCCAGAATAATTTGGGTCCAACCCCCCCATCCTATTTTTACTCATTAGGTGATATTTTATCAGCAATCCCAAGTTGGGTGACTTTTGGGATCTCTTTGGGATCTCTTTCCCATTTAGAGGACAGATATCGTTAAAGAGCAACTATTTGTAGAAAGGACTTCCAGGATTATCTAGCAATAGAAGAGATGTTCAGATGGACAGAAAACTTTGTTTTCTTTCAGAGAATGAAGCAATAGCCCAAGCAGGAAAAGGGACTATTTTCTATTTTGGTTATTATACCAGAACCATCACATTGACTGACCAATGACTATACATTTGAACAACTATGAAAATGTCCATATAATTCATGGTGGAACACTTCACTGAGTGAGTACACTGTAATTCCGTAATTCCAATGAACTTTTTTTCCTTGGGGTATCTAGTTAGCTCACAGTTTAGTAATTACCCTTTGGGGGCACAGCATAGGAAGCCACGGTCACTAAAGTGGGTGACGCCCTACTTTAATTTACTCCTAAACACAAACACTCACAAATTCATAAACACACAATGACTCACATTGTTTGAGTCATGGTCCCACGAGGAAAATCAAAGCTGCACTAAGTACAAAAGAAGACACTGAATCCAGGTGACTGGTTACAAAGATGATGGAATATTTGAGAAATCACATGGCAGGGGAAGGATACAGAGGCAACCCAGAGATTAGTAACATCAAGAAGCTGTTGTCAGTCATAAACTAGAGGGATTAAAGGAGGTTTACCAGAACTGAGAAGCAGGAATCAGTGGGTGGAAGGTAGCAATGCACTGCACCTGTTCAGAGAAAGTCAGGGCAATGCAGCAAACACAGCCACTCAGGAAGATGGCCCCAGATGCAGGGAAGGGAAAAACAACCCTGCTTCTCCTTTCCTTCTGCCCTTAATCCTCCTGGTGTGTCCCATTGGTCAAATCTAGCAAAAAAAACCTTCTAACTGAGGACACTGGGAGATATAGTTTTCAGGTGTTAGTCACCCTGCAGATCTGAAACAGAGAAGGAAAAGGGTATGACGTGTATTTGGTATCAACAGGCCAAGAACTGACATGCATATACACACACGTATCTTGGTTCCCACATACGATTGTCACTTACTGAATTTGAAGCTAATTGAATCAATGTAAAATAAATAAGGCCAGCCATTTACAAGATAATTTAACTTTCCAAGTCTATTTGACTCTAAGAATCTAGAATGTCTTTCAACTGGTGAAGGTACAACTTAGAAAGACAGAGGAAATTAGAGATCGAACACTTATCATGTGTTAGCATTGGTGTTTGATGCTTTTCTAACATTATCTGGCTTTGTCACATCAACTTCATAAGTTTATTACAGGGTGCAAGGTTATAATGATATATCAATTCCATTTCATAGGTGAAGAAACTCAATGAGGTGAATACATTGTCTGGGCTATTATAATATGTAAATATTGGAAGCTCGTATTATATAATGGTGGGTCTGACTTAAAATTTTCACTGTCAACATGCAATCTGGGCTGTGACTGATATAAAGCTGTAGCCTATTCAAATGCTTTGTATTCTGCTGTCTGTTGTAATGATGTCATGATTGGAAAGAGGCAAAGAACAAACTAAATTAAAAAATGATGAAAGGGTATATGGTTTTGAAATTAGCACAGGAAAACTAGAAAAAAATTTTAAATAAACAAAATAAGGGAATAAAAGAAAAAAATATGTAAAATAAGAAACATTACAAAGCACACAGTAAATGGTAGATTTAAGCCCAAATACATCACTAACTATAGTAAATGGATTAAATGGAGTAAATGCACCAGCTAAAAGATAAAGATTATCAGACTGGATAAAAACACAAAATTGAACAATTGTTTTGTTAAGGAGTATCACATAGAAAACAGGATAGACATAGTTTAAATGTAAAAGGATTGGAAAAGGTATACCATGCAAACACTAACCAGAATTATTATTAACAATATTAATATTAAGCACAAAGTATAGCTAAAAATAAAGGTCGCTTCATAATGATAAGGCTTAGTCAGCTTTAATCAGTAAACATTTAATCAGTCCAACTTTTTGAACACCTAACATAAAACCTTTCAGAATATATAAAGGAAATTTGACAGAAGTACAAGAAGAGACAGATAATAATCATAATACTAGAACATTGTACATATCTCAGTAATTGATAGAACAGACAACACATCAGTATGGGTAGAGAAGATGTAAACAACATGATTAACAAACTTGATATAATGGACTTCTATAAACCAGTATTGCCGACAACTGCAATATGGGTATATCCTAGTCAGGCACACATTGAACCTTTACTAAAAGTTACCATACGCTGAGTCATAAATTAAGATGAAGGCTTTCATCATCTCTGTCACTGTGTTACTCTACGTGTGCATGTATGTGTGTGCGTGTGTGTTTAGTATTTCTCCCCACCCCCTTCCCATGTTTGCTTATCTTGGTCTTTGTATTTCATTCAAAAAGCTTTCTGAAATGCATGGTGATCCTTGGCAATCTGTTAATATTTAGGAGTGAAACACTAGAGAGCTGGTTTTAAGTTCCAAATATGGGAGGCAGAGCTTTCCTTGCTCACTGGGGACCCCTAACATCACTGCCAATGGTCTTCTCTCTGGGCTGGTTCCGTTTCGCTGAGGAGAATCCTTTAATCCCATTTTCTGCTATGTAAACTCAGGGTAATAATTGTTCCTAACTCAAAGGGCAATTGTAAGGATTAATGAGATAATCCATATCAATGCTTAAAATAGTTCCTGGCACATTGAAATGTTCGGTATATATTAGCTATTCTTGTTTGGAGTTTTCAACTACTCTTATGTTTCCCCTATCGCTGATTAGATGTGTTGATCGTGCCCAGATGTTTATATCCAATCACTTCCTTAACATCTCTGCATGGATGTACCTTGGCTATCTCACACGTAACACAGCCACTCTTGTCTCATCTCAGGAAATAGCATCATCACCTTTGCAGCTGCTCAAACCCCAATCCCAATCACCCTTTATTCATTCATGGCCTTTCTACCTCAACCAACATGGAAGCTATGAAGTGGCAAAGACATTCTCCGTCATCTTTTCCTCTGGGGTCATGGAAAGTGTGTTTCTGCACCAGCTGTGTCTGAATCAGTGAATAAGATACAAGTAGGCACTGAAATAAGGAATAATATAATAGCACCCAATTAACACTGTAGTTGTAACACTTTATTATTTAAAGGTTGGATTTGTTTCTAACTCCTTGATCTTCTTCCATTCTCCTTTTTTTCTCTATGTGTGAGTGTTTTGTTTTTTTTTCTTCAATCCATCTCCAATTACTTTCAGATAGAGCCTCATTCCCTCCTCCATTTGGATTTTGCTTCATCTCTTTTTAATTCTATTTCCTTGTAACATTTGCTGGTGAGGACTCTTCCTACTCCAATTGTCATGCCCTGACTGCCGTTTCCTGGGCTCCTGAGCATCATAAAATACCCTTGGATTCTTCACGGCAGACTGTTAAATTTGGAAATGCAGACTCTCATTCAGATATTTTTGGCTTTTCCTTTCAGACTGCACTGTTAGGCCTTTGGGGCTTCATGTTGTTTATTCTCAGAGACTTCCTGGAGTGTCAAAAATGGCTTAAAACGATTACTATGCGGTGCACTGGCATATATGACATTCAATCGCCCTACACTGAGCTGAATTTCAATGAGTTTTGTGTAAATGAATCAGAAACATATGGATATCATCCTCCCTAACTATCTCCACTTTTTTTAAAAGCAGGAGCTCAGCTTTTGGGTTTTGCTGAATGTAAAATATTTGAAATTGACTGAATTACAGCAAATCAGAGTGAGGGAGGCTTTCCTTTCTTGATAACCATATTGTCTCTAATAACATCCTAGTAGTGATGATCTGTTTATTAATGTCTGCTCAACTTCTCTCTCCTCTGCTTGCTTTGAGGTTTTGCTTCCTTACTGTAAGTCCTCATTTATCCCCCTCATCCATCTATCCTGTAGCTACCTGTTGGTCATGGTTCTGCCCTGCCTATGCTCACACCCTAGAGAGGTGACAGAGGAACAAAAACAGGGAATCCCAACACTTTGTGCAAGTGCCACAATAGAGGGGCATAAACAGAGCTTTGAGGAGACAGCAACTTTTTGTGCATTTTTCTATCTTTTGTTGCTTTTCATTTCACTCTCGTCACAAAGATGCTCTCCATTTTACTTTATTTCCTTGCTCTGTTCTCCATTCTCATCTTTTTTCTCCCTGCTATTGTCTGAGTGTCCCTCCAAAGTTCATATGTTGAAACCTAATCCCCAATATGATGGTATTTGGAGGTGGGGTCTTTGGAGGTGATAAGGTCATGAGAGTTGAGCCCCATGAATAGGATTGGTGCCCTTGTAAAAGAGACCCAGAGACTTCCCTCATGCCTTCTACCATGTGAAGTTACAGTGAAAAGATGGCCTTCTGTAAACCAGGAAGCAGTTTCTCACCAGACACTGAATTTGTTAGCATCTTGATCTTGGACGTTTTAGCCCCCTACACTCTGAGAAATAAATTTCTATTGTTTATAAGCCCCCCAGTCTATGGTATTTTATTATAGCTGCCCAAACAGACTGTGACACTCCCATCTGAGTTTTCTACAGCCACATTGGCTGCTTTCCAATTCCCCACAGTAAAAATTTTCCATCCGGCACTGCATATGCATGAGGGTTTGGTACTTTTCTCTTCTCAACTCTTATCCATTGTCCTGGATGGACCCCCACCATCTGGGCCTTTTGCTCCCCCTAGTCTGCCTCAGTTTGGCATAGGTCAGTTTGGTATTTGTTCTCGAGAGAACAGCCAGCTCGTGGTAGGACATAAGCTGAGTGACTGCATTGAGATCCCCAATTGCACAGCACAAAATATGTGGCCCAAACTGATAAAATTCTAACATGGTGCAGAAATAGAATTATGTGTTGAATGACATAAGTAAATAGAGACCTATAACAGGTACAGTCCACAGATCAGTCAGCCACACTGACTAATGTTGCCTCCTCCACCCTCATAATTACATTAACTTAGTGACAATGCCCCCAGTCATAAAAACCAAGTCAGGAGGTAGTCTTTAACTTTTTCAGTGAATTAGTGTCATTTCTGTTCACGTGTACCACATTTTGAAGCATTATGCTAAAAGACAATGTAATTCTATCAGTTATGAATATGTCAAACAAGAAAGGAGATATCTGAGGCACAGGAATATCACAGATATGAATATTCAGGTAGGCACAAGTGCTCATAAAGCTCCCTCCTTTCCATTCACCTACACATGTCCTTGCTGCATCAAGACCTTTATCATCCCACAATGAACCAGTTAAGTAGCAACAGATCAAGTGCACTCATGTGAGAGTAAACAAGGAGATGCTACTTCTTCTACAAATTTTTTATTATGAGGTTCATAAAATTAAAATTTAGGAAAAAATGAAGGGAAAAATGCACGGTACAAAGGAGAGGTTAAAGTCTATTTTATTTTATTTTTAACATTTCATCTAGTGATCATTTATATAGTGCTTAACTATTTGCTAAGCACTATTCTAGGCACCTTACAAATATTAATCAAGTGTAATTTTCATAATACCTCTTCAGCAGGCGTACTACTATTATCCATGATCTATAGAAAAGAAAACTGAAGCACAGCAATATTAAGTGGTTTGCACATAGTCACCCATTTTAAGGGGCAGAGTCAAGATTTAAACCTAGACATACCAGCTCAAAAGTCCATATTCTTACCACTCTACTACACTGCTATGTGATGGCAGAAATAGTAGATGTGTGGAGCATTTAAAAATTTAGAAATTGAGATTTAGTATTCAAGTTCTAGTAAGAACGAAATATGTTCTAGAAGACATCTGTCTCACAAAGATCATATGTAAAATAGTAATAGTACCTCTCACATAGGAGACTGTGAGATTTAAATGAGCTCATGTATTTAGCAAAGAGCCTGGCATTTGACGATAATATCCATTTTTCCAAGAAGCAAAAGGCAAACTGAGCACTGTCTATACGCATTCACAGACGAATGGGTGGATGGCTGGATAGATGATCAAATAAGCAAATATATAAGTGATTATATCTCCCAGATTCAAGAGGAGTGAAAAGAGACTCACCTATTGATGTGAGAAGGTAAAAGTCATGTTGTTAGACAAGGATGTGAAATGGGAGATATTGTGGCCATCTGCAAAATACAATCTACCACACAAGGTTCTATTCCCAATTCTGTGAATGACCAATAAATGTTTGAATTATTCATTTGAAGTTCTCACAGTGTCTGGACATCCTGAGTACACACCTTTTCTTAATTAATTAATTATGTAATAGGTAGTGGCCTTTTTTTTTTTTTTTTTTTTTTTAGTTCATCAGTATCTAAAAGTTTTCCTAACTTGAGGGAATTCCCTATTCTCAACGGAGATCAGATTCACCTTCCACTGTTGAATCTGCTGGCAACCACAGCAAGGGCACATGACTCAGTCTCAGTCAAATCAACCCCCTTTGGTCTTTGAAGCTTGATTGCATGGCATCAATACCAGAGATAGGTAGATGTGACCATATGGCTGCTATCCAGCGATGGAATATGAGGGGAAGTGACGTGTGCAGCTCCATGCACTTGAATGACAATAATGACCAAAGGAGTTACATTTGCCTCTTGTTTCTCCTTCTCAAAATAAACTGGGGAAACAAAACCTGTCTCTACAGCATTATATTCTCTAAATCATTTTAAATTATTTAGAAAGAGACATTTCTGTTAGCTCTTCTTGGGTAATATTGGAAGAAATTCTCTCTCTCTAGAGCATTAATTTTATTTCAAACCCACAGTGGAGATTAAAGACATGATCAAAAAAATCTCAAGTCATTTTTTTGTTCACTCAATTGAATTCCATGTGCCTGTGTGTGTATACATACCACATATGTATTCACAAATATTGAGCCAGAAGGTTCATATTCTCAGTGAATTTCACTCTAAATCACTCATGCTATTTCTAATGCTATCATTTTTAAAAGACTAAATTTGAGAATGTGACATTCATCATTTATAAATTATTAAAAATTCTTTCTAGATATTAGTGATCCAAGCCCTGCCCTTTTGATGTACCTGACCAAGTGTTTTATTTTACTGGTATAAACTTGGTACATATGACCTATTTGTGTTAGCCAGGCACAGTGGCTCACGCCTGTAATCCTAGCACTAGGGGAAGCCGAGGTGGGAGGATTGCTTGAGGTCAGGAGTTCAAGACCAGCCTGAGCAAGAGCGAGACCTCATCTCTACAAAAAATAAAAAAATTAGCCAGATGTGGTGGCACATGCCTGTAATCCCAGCTACTCAGGAGGCTGAGGTAGGAAGATCCCTTGAACCCAGAGGTTTGAGATTGCTGTGAGCTAGGCTGGGTGACAGAGTGAGAGTATGTCTTTAGAAAAAAAAAAAAAAGTATGAGGGGTGGTGCTTTTGTCTTCAGCTCCTTTCTCCTGCAGTAGGGGTAGATTTGTCATGTCTGTCTAGTCTTTCTTAACCAGAAACCAATTACTTGTGAGATGGCTGGTCAGAATTTGGCTGTGGCTAAAAAGTGGAGGGAAAATTCATTTGCTTACATGGAGATAAATGGAAAAAAAATGTCTGCCTCATAATACAGACATTTGAAACATATCATACCCTTGGATGGAGTATCTGTCCCCACAAAATATATTCATTCTTGATAATGACAATTTACATACGTGTAAGTCCATTATTACTATTCAAGATGCAGGGTTTTTCTTTCCACTTGAAAATAGTGGTAATCCATTTCATTTGTTTAGTACATTACACTTTTCAAGGCATATTCTGATAACTTTTAAAACTGTCTGACATAGATATTATCCTCAATTTACAGGTGAGAACTGTAAGTCTCAAAGAGATTATTTGACTTCCCCAAGGTTATTTAAGTTATAAGTATCAGAACCAGGACATGAAACCACATCATCTGACCACACTCCAGTAGGCTATCAAAACTCTTCTCATGTTATTTTCCATTGTTTTTTGCATTTATCTTTCAAAAGTCCTTAACTTGGTAAACAAAAACTTTAAAATAGAATCTAACAAAGGAACATCAACATTGAACATTGAACTCACTGGTCAGAAACTTCCTGGCTTCACTACTAGAGATTTCTAAGTGATGGAAAGAGGGCAGTTAACATGTTGTGATGTTCTTTCTTTCAGCCATAACTTTTCCTGTAGGTTTATAGTTATGGTTTGGCTGTGGAGTACAAAGCAGTAAAACTTAATTGAATAGAAGTCAGATCAAGGTCTTTCAAGCTGGCTGTAATGTGATTCACACAAATAAAGATGAACCAACAATTTTTTTTAATTTCAGTTACAAAAGACCCTAGTGGAAAACATTATCCCTAATTTATAAAATCTCCCCACTGTGAAGCATATTTTATGTGACATGTACAGGAATAAGCCCATAAATATTATTATTGGGAATGAAAACTATATCATAAAACTCATATCTAGAGGCTCAATGTGTGTTTCTGACACAAACCCTGCCCTGAAAAAAATATTTTAAAAAATTTGGGAGAAACTCAGATTTTCTCTCTACTGTGGAGCATAAGAAAGAATGACTGTCCCATGTAAAATCCCTCATCAAGTTACGTTAAATATAATAAATGCATTAAATACATTTTCCAGCCTAATTTCCATTGTCTTGTAAATTGAAGTCCCCTTTTATTTTGATAGAATAATATCCATCATTCTGACAGTTCTGGAACACTTCAAAATGCTACTTTGATATCGTTATTTTGCCCCATGCTATTGTAGTTGCAACTCTTCTCCCTAATTTTGAATCAATGCTGTCCTACCCTAGAGGCAGTGAGTGTTTTACCCTGGAGGTAGTGAATACTGTAGATAAGTATTTAAGGCAAGACTATATAGTTAATGTGATAGGCTGAATAATAGCATTATAAAGATTTTTAACTTCCTAATTCCTGGAATTTGTAAAGATGTTTCCTTAAAAAGTGAAAATGTATGTTGCAGATGTGATTAAGCTAAGAACTCTGAGATGAGGAGATTATCCTAGATTATCCGGGTATATCCAATGTATTAACAAGGGTCCTGATAAGAGGGAAGAAGGAGAACATTTAGAGAGAAGTCAGCAAGGATATAGAGAACCTGAACAATGATATAAACCAACTAGACCTAACAGACATGGACAGCAAACTCCATTCATCAACAGCAGAATACATTCTTCTCATGTCCACATGAATATTTTTCAGGATGCACCATATACTAAACCTCAAAACAAGTCTACATAAATTTAAAAAGATTGAAATCATACAAAGTATCTTTTCCAACCACAATGGAATAAAACTATAAATCAATAACATAGGGAAAACTGGAAAATTCACAAATATGTGGAAATTAAACAACACGCTCTTAAATTGGTCAGAAAAGAGAACAACAAGGAAAATTAGAAAATACTTTGAGATGAATGAAAATGAAAACACAGCATACCAAAACATGGGATGCAGCAGAAACAGTGCTCAGAGTTAAACTTATAGCTAGCTGTAAATGACCATGTTAAAAAAGAAGAAAGATCTCTCTCAAGTCATTGACTCACTTTTTCATCTCAAAGAACTAGAATAAGAAGAGCAAACTAAAGCCAAAGCTAGCAGAAGGAAGGAAAAAAATAAAGATTAGAGCAGAGATAAATGAAATGGAGAACAGAAAAACAATAGAGAGAATCAATGAAATAAAAAATTAGTTCTTTGAAAAAATCAAGTTTGACCGACCTTTAGCTAGCTTGACTAAGGAAAAAAAAAAGAAAGAAAGAAGATGCAAATAACTAAAATCAGTAATAAAAGTGGGAACATTATTACCAACCTTACAGAAATAAAAATAATTATAATAGAATACAATGAACAATTGTAAATGAACAAATTGGATAACTTAGATGAAATGGACAAATTTCTGAAAACATACAAGTTATCAAAATTGGCTCATGAAGAAATAGAAAATCTGAACAGACTCATAATAAGTAGAGAAATTGAGTCAGTAATCTAAAACTACTCAACAAAAAAGAGCCCAGGACCAGATGGCTTTGTTGGTGAATTCTGCCAAACATTTAAAGAAGAATAACAATAATCCTTCTCAAATTCCTCCAGAAAAATATGTAACAGAAGGGAACACTTTCTAACTCATTCCAAAAGGCCAGCTTTATTCCTGATACCAAAGTCAGATAGAGATCTCACAAGAGAAGAAAACAGTGGTCCAATATTCCTCATAAATGTAGGCGCAAAAATCCTTTAAATATTAGAAAACCAAAATCAGAGACATATACAAAGGATTATTATCAAAGACCAAGTAGGATTTGTTCTAGGAATGTGAGGTTGGTTTAATTGAAAACCAATTGATATAATACACCACTGTAACATAATAAATGACAAAACCCACATGGCTATCTCAGTAGATGCAGAAAAAACATTTGACAAAACCCAACATATTGTTAAAACCTCTCAACAAACCAGGAATAGAAGGGAACTTCCTCAGCTTGATTTAAGGCATCCATGAAAAATTTTCAGCTAACATCATACTTAACAGTGAAAGACTGAATGTGATGTGCCTAAGAAATTAAAAACAAACAGATTAGAAAGGAATTTGAAGATGACATGATCCTATATGTAGAAATTCTTAAGAAACACATACACACATGCACATACAATGCAAAACTACTAGAATAAGTTCAGTAAGGTCCCAGGATGCAGGATCAATATACAAAACTCAACTGTATTTCTACAAACTAATAACAAAAAAGCAAAAAGCAAATTTATGAAAATAATTCCATTTACAAAAATGAAACATAACAAGACACTTAACTATATATTTAACAAAAGAAATTCGGGATTTGCACAGTGAAAACTACAAAGCATTGCTGAAAGTACTTAAAGAAATTATCTATAAATGCAGAGATAATTCATGTTTTTGGATTAGAAGATTCAAGAACTTTTTGTAAGATTGAAAATATAATCCTAAATTTTAAATGGAAATGCAAAAGACCTAGAATAGTGAAACCAGTTTTAAAAAAGCACAAAGTTTACTTACTTTAGAGCTACAGTATCAAGACAGTGTGGTAGACCTATGGATCAGTGGAATGCAATGAGTCTAGAAATAAATCTTATGTTTATGGTCAACTGATTATTAACAACAGTGCTAAGATAATTCAATTAAAAAAAAAAGATCGTCTTTCAGCAAATGGTTGTACCAGCACACTATATAAAATTTAACTCAAAGTGGATCATCAATATCAATGCAAGAGTTAAAAGCATAAAGCATCTAGAAGAAAACACAGGAGAAAATCTTCACAAACTTTGGTTAGGCAAAGAGCTCTTCGATTGACACGAAAGCACAAGCCATAAGAAAAAAAAAAACAGATAAATTAGACTTCATCAAAATTAAGAGTGCTTCAAAAAACACCATTAAGAAAATGAAAGGACAGCCACACACACAAAAAAAAAATGAAAATATTTGCAAATCATGTATCTGATAAAGGACTTGTATCTAGAGCATATAAATAACTCTTAAACATTAAAAAGTGCCCAACTTCATCAGTCATTAGAGAAACTAAAACCACAATGTTACCAATGCATATTGACTAGAATGGCTATAATTAAAAAGAAACACAATACTAAGTTTTGGTGAGTATGTGAAGAAAGTGAATCTTCATAAGTTGCTCATGAAAATGCAAAATGTCACATCCACTTTCCAAAACTGTTTAGCAGTTTCTTAAAAAGTTACACATAAAGTTAGCAAAGGACCCAGCAATTCTACTCCTAAGAATCCACCTGAGAAATAAAAACATATGCACAAAGACTTGAACATAAATATTCATATCAGCATTACCATAATGGCCCCAAACTGGAAGCAATCCAAGTGTCTAGCGACCTGATGAGTGGATAAATAAAATGTGGTATATATCCATACAATGGAATATTTCTCAACAATTGAATGACAACACTAATACATGCTAAAATATGGATGAACCTCAAGAGCATTATGGCAAATGAAAAAATCCAGATCCACAGGCTGCATACTATGTGGTTCCATGTTTATGAAACGTACAAAAATGCAAATTTATAAAGAAAGAAAGTAGATCATTTGTTACTGGGGCTGGGAGTGTGTGAGTGGGGATTGATTGCAAACAGGTTTGTGGGGAATTTGAGGGGTTATGGAAAATTTCTAAAATCAGATTGTGTTGATGTTTGCACATCTTTATATATTTATTAATAATATTGAATTATAGATTTACTTATGGTAGATAAATTATAGCCCAAAAAGCTTAATTTTTAAAAAGTTTTTGAAGGGAAAAAAAGTTAGCCAAGAGAAAAAAAATCAAGATTAGGCTGTATGCTTATTTAGGATGGTATGCTTACTTTTATTGTAGCATTTAATTATACTCTCTTCAAATCAGCTGCCTAATTCTCTGACTTCTCCGTTGGAATTGTAAACAAACGCACAAGCGATTAATTTGATAACTGTTCTTTACTTCTGAGGACATTATTCCACACTAAGCCTTTAGTGGGGTGTACCTTTCTCGGCCAAGTGACATCTCAAGCTCCTGGCACTGAAGCCAAAGGCAGAAGTCAGAAGAGCCAGGAGACTAATGAGAACAAAAGGCACGGGACACACACACAATTCCATGAAGACATGTTTCATGGACTGACTGTTCAACGTGCCCAAAGAGCCCAGTGAGAATAGCACTGGGATGACTGTTAATGTGTCAGCCAGTCACCCTGGGGCGGGGAAGGGACACCAGCCTAGGGGAGAAAAGGAGGAGTAGAGAGAACAAAATGTAGGCAAACAACCTTTGTTACTGGCAATTTCTGTTATTCCAAAAATAGTATCCAACCAATGAGCTGCTGGCGACATGTGAGGGCCATTTGCATTCTCAGACAAACTCAAAACATTTGCTTCATGGCCCTAAAACAGTGAGTCCTAGGAGCTTAACATCACATTTCATAGCTCTGGGTGAAAACAGAAAAGGACAGGTTGGGCAGAGGTTCAAAGAGGAAATGCCTGCTGCCAAACCAGGTCGCCCCACTTCCTCTCTAAGCACAAGAGTGGGGTCTGAGGTAGGCCCTGCCCCCAGTGGTCTCCCGATCTAGATAAAGGGTCTCATTCGTGGATAACAGCTTGACAGGCTGGGACAGGTTCCCATCTCATTCACATTTACCCCATAAAAGGTAGAGAATACAATAAGAACACTGTGAGTGCCTGTGGATGTTTACGAGGACCAGACAGAGCAGTAGAGGGGAAACGGGAGGTGATTGTCACGAGAAGCCAATGTTTCTTCAGGGCCCATGTGACAAACATTGCTGGGTAATTTTATTCGGTCCTTCCGGCAACCCTGTAATATGGGCACTATTTTACCTACCTGACAGACAAGAAAGTGATGTTCAAAAATCCTTTTTTATCTGTAAAATGGGTAACATTATACGTTATGCCTATACACAGGTAAGACTCTAAGGCTTAAAATCTTGAGTGACCAGTGTCACACATTTAATATGTGGCAGAGCTGGGATTTAAATTCAGGTCCACGTGAGGCCTGAGCTCCTGTTCCTTCTACTACACATGCCACATTGTCCATTCAGGTTTAGATGGTTTTAAAAACTGTTCCGCCTTTTAGCTTAGGCTCTCTGATTTCTTGTTTCTGGCTGAAAATAAGCAAGCCAAACATCCTCCTGGGAATTCTTTTCTCCCCAAGGGCTAGAAGAATAAAAAAACACCACTGTGCCCTTGAAGCTTCACTAACAATCACAACTATAAAGGCTGGAGTCAATGCTGAGAGGATATTATTAACAAATGGCTTAAGAAAAACCTTCAGAGGGTTTGCAGCCACCCACACCATTTGTAAAATCTTAGGGAAGAAACCTGATCCAGTAAATGGTTGGGAAAAAACAAACCCTAGTATCAGAAATATAAAAGGAGGAGGATCATTGCCTTTAGACAATTTGTTTTATTGTGAACAATAAAAATGTTCCAGTTGATTCAACAAAAAATAATCAAAAACAAGGCTATTTTTAAAAAGGCATTTATAGGACTGCGGTTTCATTTCCTTTGCCTTTAGATCTTTAGCCACTCATTCTGAGCAGCAGATGCTGTCCTATAAGGAAGACCACCTGCTTTCCAGGGCATCTCTGTAACAAATAGCTTTGAGGGAGAGAGAAGAAAGATCACAGGATGAAAAGGAAAGAATTAGAAAGGGGGGAAACGGGAAATTAAGAAGTTGGCTTAATGCACATCTTCTGAATTATTCAACTGCTAAAAAGCCGACAGATTTCTTTTGACACTTGACTGTCTCACTCTGTGTCTATATCCATATTCCACTTTTTAAGGACCTACTTTAAGAGAATTCTGTCCATCTGCACAGCCCAGCTTTGTGACATATTTATCTTTCTTTGCAAAATGGAGGCATAAAAAATTTATAGAGCATGGGTATTAATTAAATGGTATTTTAGTCCAGGGAAGTTGTCGAGCTTTAAAAAGACTCCTAGGAGTGAATCCTTTGTAAAGAAATATTCTTTTGGAAATGAAAATAGCCCACACTCCCTCACTGCCTCCCCCCTGCAAAATGACTTAGACAGAGTTTTTGAGTCCCAAGGTTTCTAAAAGCTTGTTGAACTCTTAAAGCAACAGGTATGACTTCAGTCAGTTGAAATTATGACCTCAAAGGCTAATTGTTTGGAGAGAACTGGGTTCCTACATGCCAAGGAAAATAAGACATTAAGGAAATTATTCACATAATTCCAACCCGGTTAACATACTCACCTAAAACATACCAATAATAAAAGTAATAACGGGAAAACGTTTACAGTTTGGAAGTCTCAGGAAACAATTTGTTCTAGATGGTTATATTTTCCATATATTGAAGGTTTTCTTTTTATTGGACACTCAAATGTTGTTATTTTAAATTTTAACTGGCTTTTAAATCTTTGTCAAATATACATTGCTTTGCCTTCTTAAACAGTGTTTATTTAGTTATAATTTATTCTGTTGATACTTCCAAAAAGGATCTCAGAGAACTATTAAAGAATATTCTAAACATAATTTGAACTCTTCTGGATGTCTCAGGATCTTCATTTCAAACACCAGTGATAGTATGGGGCTATAACAAGGCAATGCCCTTGGGAAAACAAGAATACTTGGTGGCCATATCCTCCTGTGTTGTTTTAATTCTTATGTCTGAGTTTTAAAGTTGCTCTTTCTCTTCTCTTGCTGCCAAACAATCTTTGATGTTTATGTTACAGGGATACCTCTGAAGGCCCCTCCCCCTAGCAAAATATTGCTTCTAATATTCTACAAGCTTGGAAACCCAGTAGAATAAAAAGGTGCTATGTAAGGGCCCAAGAGGGGATCAACCAGGAGTAATACGCATGCACTTCTGAGCTATTCTAGAGTGTAGCACAAAGAGGCAGAAAAAAGGCAGGTCTACTCTCCATTTTCTCTAAGAGTAGGGTTGACAGATGAAATTCAGAATGCAATATTTGGGACATTCTTATGCTCAAAAAATATTTATTTATCTGAATTCAAATTTGACCTGATGTTCTGTATTTTTATTTGCTAAATCTGTCAACTCTAAGCAGTGCTGCTTACCCATTTCAGCCTATGCTAAGCCATCCAGACTCTTGCTTGCAATGGTTAAGTCGAGCTGATCCCATCCAGATGGCTCACAAAGAATTCTTTAACTCCAGATATTCATCAAGAGAGGACTAAAATCACACTCTTGTTTATACAGCTAGCATGCATAAAAATGTATCAATAAACTGCAAAGATCACACCCCACAGTTCTAGTATCCATCCCCAGCTTCTTTTTTCGATGCAAACGCTTACCCTGTACAGCTAAAGAAAGAGCCTCTGGACTAGGCCGGATCATTTTATTTTATTTTTCTAGATTTTACTGATGTTCTCATGACCAGGTGGTCTGTGCTTGGGCATTCTTAAAACTTGAAACTATTTGAAGAGTTCTTAGTTTCTGCTAATGTAATTACTTAAAGTGATTTCAATAAATAAATCTTCAAATGTTGATTTTCCTGGGGTACGTAACCACCTTGAACTCACTCTGCAGAATCACCGTTAGAATTCCCATTTTAACCTGGGATGGCTTGTTTCAGCCTTAATCAAAGACATTGCCAAGATGCAGAGGTTAGTAGTCTTAATCCTTTGGCAAGGACATACTTCTATCGGTACAAACTTGGGTGTCACAGTACTTCTGGTATTAATACAATAACATTAATATACCCCCCCCCCACACACACAACCAAATCAGACTCATTAAAAAAATCTACCATACATGGATGAGATGACTCTGATTTTGGTGGCACACATGCCCTTTTTAACTTTCTTTTGGGTTATTGAATATATTCCATATAAAAAGAATTGACTCAATAACTAGATAAGTAAGATGTTTCAATATTCAAGCAGATCAAATAAATTAGAATAATTCTCCACTTCAACTCACAAAAATAGATGAGGCCATTTATTCTGAGATATGCCTGCCAAAATGCAGAATACAAATTTAATCATGAGGAAATAGACAAACCCAAATTGAGGAATATTTTACAGAACAACTGGCCTGTTCTCTTCAAAAGTGCCAATGTTAAGAAAAACAAAGTCTTAGGAAATACTAACGAATTAAGAGATGTGACAATAAATGTAGTGGGTAATCCTGGATTGAAGTCTCAAAAATAGATATAAAGGATTTTTTTGGGACAATTGATGATATTTGAATAGAGACTATGGATTAAATAATAATATTGTATCAAGGTTAAATTTTATGATTTTGATAACTGAACTGTGATATATAAGAGAATGTCCTTGTCTAAGATAAACTGGACAATGTTAGGGTCAAATACATGATGCCTCTAACTTATTTTCAATATATACATGGAAAGAGAGAGAATGAGAGAAAACAGAGAAAGAATGGGAAAAAAAAAGAGAAAGAGGGTGGCCAGGTGTGGTGGCCCACACCTGTAATCCTAGCACTCTGGGATGCTAAGGCAAGAGGATAGCTTGAGTGCAGGAGTTCCAGACCAGCCTGAGCAATAGTGAGACCCCATCTCTACAAAAGATAGAAAAATCAGCTTGGCATGGTGGTGGACGCCACTAGTCCTAGCTACTTGGGAGGCTGAGGCAGGAGGATCTCTGGAGCTCAGGAGTTTGAGGTTGCTGTGAGCTAGACTGATGCCAAGGCACTCTAGCCTGAGCAACAGAATGAGACTCTGTCTCAAAAAAAAAAAAAAAAAGAAAGAAAGAAAAGAAAAGAAAAGAAAAGAGAGAGAGAGAGAGAGAAGCAAATGGGGCAAAATTTAAACAATTGATGAATTTGGATCAATTTGGATGAATTTGAAGGGCATAAAAGGAGTTCTTTATACTATTCTGCATATTTAAAGTTATAACAAAATAAAAAGTTACCCAAAAAGTAAGGTAGATAACTCTTATCTCAGTATTATCATAACTTCAGGCTTCTCTAATAATGTGGAAAATAATATGATATTATAATTCTACTATCAAAGTGAAATATTATGTGGCCATTTTTTAAAAATAGACATAGCCCTAATGGTTCTAAGATGTCCATGAAGTAAAGGCTTCATCTTATTTAAAAGTTCAACAGAAGATCTATGGCTTTAAAATGACAACAACAGAAGCTTGAAATAGAAAGAGATGTTAGGGCAGCTAAATGAGGGAAATACAACAGGAAAAAGGATGATGACCAATTCCTTCTGATGGTATTGCAATCCCCATTGCTTAGAATTTACTTTTTTTCTGATTCAAAGAAAAAGAAAAAAGACCCAGCTTATAGTAGTGTGGAAAAATAATGTTACAACGCTACATTTGCCCCTTTTTTTACACAACTTTATAATGATAAACTCCCAAATTACAGAGATCCAAAAATTGTCTTGAAAAATTCTCATATCTAAGTATTCTCACATCTCAATAGCTTATGAAAAGGTATTCAAGTCCTAACAAGAGTGTTTCCTTTTAGCCATCTGTAGGTACTAAAGACATACCAATTGCTGCTATTAACTTAAAATATCAAATTATAATTACTTTAAGTGCTAAAAAGAACAGGTATAAGGTGCTAGATGAGCACATAATAAAAATTTGACTTAGTCTAGAGATTCAAGGAAGTCTTTGGAGAATTTTCGATTAAGTTGGCATATAAATAAAAATAGATGTTCACCAGGCATAGGAAGGGAAAGATATTTCAGAAAGAGGAAAAAGCCTATGCAAAGGCCCAGTGGTGATGAAGGGTATAGCATATTTGTGGAAACGAAAACTGACCAGTGAGGCTGGAACACAGAGAGAAAGGGACCATGGTGGGAGGTGACCCTGGACAGCATTCAGTGGCCAGAGCATGCAGAGCCTTGCAGGTTATGTTAATGACTTTGATCATTGGAGCAAGAGTGAGGACGTGATCACATAAGTCTTTCAAACATATTAGTCTAACTAAAGCATGTACATGTTTGGGAGAAGTGATGACAGAGAAAAGTAGGAAAGCTTTTTAACAATGAAAAAGAAACGAAAAAGAGAGTACCAAAGTTGAATTTGTGGGAGGGGTCCCAGAAGCAAGAAGATAGCCCTTAAGAGCAAGGGCGTTGCAAAGCAAGGAGTTCAAATCAAGGAAGAGCAAAAAGATCAAACCAGCTAGAGGCTTCCTGGACAAAAACCAGTGGCAGGGCACTAATGTGCTAGATTTTTCGTGTTTCTAAGTCATATATGCCCTAATTGGAGTATCCGTACACTTAAGCTATAACCTTAGGAATTTGGGATTGGTGTACATGAGTTATTGTGAATGATCACTTGGATGTCTCATGACAACTCTCTGGAGTAAGGAAAGACCTTTCAGATATTAATTTTCACACCATTCTTGTACCTGTTGCTTCCTGAACAATTGGTCACATTCATGCTAAGTCTTTCAAAAATATTTTATTTTTAGATGATGCTTATATTGCCATAAATTGGAAGTAAAGTCATTCAGTGGTAATCCCTGGTAGTGGCTCTTGTTTGGGTGATGATACCTTGGAAGAATCATAATCCTGAGATATAGGGGATTTGTTTCAACTCTCTGTTCAAATTAGAGCTGAGTAGATGCAGCAATGGCCACTTCCCTTCCCCATAGTAATATGGGAGACTCCTGAAACTGAACTGATCTTGTTGCCAGTCTGTTCATCTCACCGCCTACCCATTCTCCCGGTTTCCATTTTTCCTCTCCATTATCATGACTCTTAGTCCTTTACTTCCAGTTCACAGCCTTCATGGAAACTTCAAATCTACAAATGCAGCAGCTCACTGGACATCTCCATTGGATAGCCCATAAGCACTTCAAACGCAAATGTCCCAAGCTATACTTATCATCTTTTCACCTCCCAAAACTATTCTTGTTGTTTTTCCTACTCCAGTAATGACACCAACATATGTCCATTTTGGTAGACATATGCCTTCTCTCATATCCAAGCAACCACCAAAATGTTTGATTGAAATTCCTAAATGTCTTTAATATCCATCCATCTCTCTCAAGCTTCACTGACATTATTCTAACCAAGCCTGTTATCATCTCCTGTCTGGACTATTACATCAGAGAATTCAGGGAGTTATGCCATGCACACATTAAAATTATGCAAATTCTACCCTATACATATTGTTTAACTTAGTAAGGGATGCTTCCATATATACAAAATTAAGTCATTTTGTTTGGTTTTAAAAAAATTCTTATCAAATGTAAATTTTTGTCTTATACATTGATTTTAATTTTCTGTAAAATATTACTTGTGGTATTAATTGGCCTTTCAGTACTCTTCCTTTTACAGCACTTATCAGATAATACCATAATATAATTGGCTATTTTAAAAATATTTTTATTATAAAATATAAACATGCAAACATAAAAAGTGTATAAATTTATATATATAGTCTAACAAATTATCCTAAAGCAAATACTTGTGTAATTACAACACATGTCAAGAAATAGAACATCATTGGCATTTCAAAGTCACCCATGCATCCTTTCCAGATCACAGTTAGCTCTTTCTTCTAAAGTAGCCACTATTTTGATTTCTATGCTAATAATTTAGTTTGTTTTCTTTATATTTTTACCACCTATGTATGCATCTCTAAATAATACTCTTCAGTTGCCTTGGCGGTTTTTTACATTTATAGACATAGAATCATGCTATATGGATTATTTTGTTCTTGCTTTTTTTTTTACTCAACATCATATTTGTAAGATTTATTCATATTGTTTTATGCATCTGAAATTTTCTTTTATTTATTTATTTTTTATTTTCCCCCCCCACAAGAAAAATACTGAATCTTTTTTTTTTCTTTTTTGTTTTTTTTTAGAGATAGGGTCTCACTCTATTGCCTAGGCTGGAGTACAGTGGTGCAATCATAGCTTACTGCAGCCTTGTACTCCTGGGCTCAAGCAATCCTCCCACCTCAGTCTCCCAAGTAGGTAGCACTACAGGTACAAACCATTATACCCAGCTAACTTTGTTTTCTTTTGTAGAGATGGGATCTTGCAATGTTGCTCAAGCTGATCTCAAACTCCTTTCCTCAAGCAATCCTCCTGCCTTGGCCTCCCAAAGTGCTAGGATTATAGATGTGAGCCACTGCACCTGGCAAAGTTTTCTTATATTAACTCTTTATTTATCTATCTCCCCCAGTGGACTCTCAGCATTGTGTCCCTTCTGTTCAACAGTATATTCCAACCTTGTATGTGTTCAAAAATTATTTGTTATGAAAAGTGAAACCTGCCTGTATCTGCACAACTTACTGTTCACGTTCACATGACCTTATCATGCTACTGTCTTCATCAATGTGACTTCATTATTCCAGGAAAATCTTGCCTACAAAGATAAAAGTTGCAAAATAACTTTATTGTTTATTTCAGAAACTTCCTTAAAAAACTATTTAAATGAACATTAAGTAGTCCAACTCTTCAATCAATAGTATCAAATAAAAACAACTGCTTACTCTCCAAGATTCTTTGAACCACTTGCTCTAAATCTTTGCTTTGGCATGTCCACCAATACTAAACTATTATATCATAAGTCTTACTCATCCTAATGAAGCCCTCACATTGAAAGACCTGCCTTAAACCAGACTCCAAAACTCAATAGATGTCCCAATTTTGCTTTCTGCCTTTTGAAAGGCACTAAGATTTTGTCAAGGTACTGGGTGGCAATTACACAAGTATTTGCTTTAACCACTACTTATGACTTTTACTATGGTAACAATAAACTCAACTTTGTCTTTTTCACAGGTTGTTTTGATGATATTTTCAGCGATCCATCATTGTACATTTGATTGAGTTTGTAAATGAAACGAAGAAACCACAGGCAGAATATTCAGGTTAGAAAAGCAGTGTTCTTTGGCACCACAAAGCATTCCTGCTAACTGCTAAAGCATCCAGTACTTTGCAAAGAATAACAGAGACAGTCAATGTCTTCCATGGAATTCAATTTATAAAGGCCTGGTGCTTAAGGATTCTGCTTTATGCAAGGGCATTAGAAAAGTCTAAGAATAGATCCTCAGAACAAGATATCAGTGACTTTCAGCAACTCTCTAAGGAGTTGCAAATAGACCTTCAGAATAAGACTTCTTAGCCCACACCTTATGCTTTCTAAGAAAAGGTGGAGAGAATACTTCCAGGGTGTCTGTACAAATATGTGTCACGGCCAGCAAATTTAGCAGTGCCGCAGGCACACTGAACTGAGAAACTGCAGTTCCATTCACTAGAAGTGGTAGAGGGTTCAGAGTTTCCATTCATTTCCATCATCACTACCATCAACCATGCCTCACTCTCATCTCAAAGAATCACCTCAGGATCAAAATACTGCAGTGGGAGAGACTTCCAGGGACTTTGGGATGGAGTGAATGTATTAATATTTTGCATGTGAGATGGATGTGAATCTTTGGGGACTGTAGGGCAGAATGTGGTAGGATGAATAATGGCTCCCCAAAGATGTCCATGTCCTAATCCTCAAGTTATAAATGTTACCTTATATGGCAAAAGGAACTTTGCTGATATGATTAATTAGGGATCTTGAGATGGTAAGATTATCCTAGATTATGTAGTTGGCCTGATATAATCACAGTGATCTTTTTATGAGGGATGCAGCAGGAGTCAGAGTCAGAGGAGAGGGTGATGTAATGATGTAGGCAGAGACTGGAGTGGTGCCCTTTGAAGACAGAGGAAGGGGCCCTACGACCAGGAATACAAGAAACTGAGGAAGGCAAGGAAACAGATTCTCCCCCAGAGCGTTCAGAAGGAAGCAGCCATGCTGACACACTAACCTGAACCCGCTGAAACTGATTTTGACTTCTGACCTCCAGAACTGTAAAAGAAAAAATTGTCTTTGTATTAATCCATTAAATTTGTGGTGATTTGTTACAGCAGCCATAGGAAACTAATGGAGACCTTATATGCAGCTCCATTAACTAAATTAAGATACTATATTCCCCTCCCCCACCCCCCCCACCTCAGTCTGATATCCAATTGGTGTCGTTCCCAGATTTGTATTTAGGTGATGATCAGGGAAACCAATTTTCTGGTGAGTACATGTGATGCTTGTTTTTCCATTCTTGGGATACTTCACTTAATATAATGGGTTCCAACTCTCTCCAGGAGAACCATAGAGATGTCGTATCTTCATCATTCCTTATAGCTGAGTAATATTCCATGATATACATATACCACAGCTTACTAATCCAATGATGTATTGATGGGCATTTGGGTTGTTTCCACATCTTTGCTATTGTGAATTGTGCTGCTATAAACATTCCGGTACATGTGTCTTTGTTAAAGAATGACCTTTTTTCCTTTGGGTATATGCCCAGCAATGGGATTGCTGGGTCAAATGGCAGGTCTACTTGAATCTGTTTAAGATACCTCCATAATGCTTTCCACAGGGGTTGCACTAGTTTGCAGTCCCACCAGCAGTGTATGAGTGTTCCTGTCTCTCCACACCCATGCCAACATGTGTTGTTTTGGGTTTTTTTGATAAAGGCCATTCTCATTGGAGTTAAGTGATATCTCATTGTGGTTTTGATTTGCATTTCTCTGATGATTAGGGATGTTGAGCATTTTTTCATATGTTTGTTAGCCATTCTTATCTCTTCTTTCAAGAAGTTTCTATTCATGTCATTTGCCCACTTTTTGATAGGGTTGCTTGATTTTTTCTTGCTGATTTTCCTGAGTTCTAAATAGATTCTTGTTATCAGTCCTTTATCTGATGTGTAGTATGCAAAAATTTTTTCCCATTCTGTAGGTGGTCTGTTTATTCTCTGGACTGTTTCTTTGGCTGTGCAGAAGCTTTTTAATTTAATCATGTCCCATTCATTTTTTTAGTTGCTGCTGTGATTGCCTTGGGGGTCTTCTTCATAAATTCTTTGCCTAGGCCAATGTCTGTAAGAGTCTTTCCTACATTTTCTTCTAGAATTCTGATTGTATCACGCCTAAGGTTTAAGTCTGGGGTATGCCTACACAATGAGTGCATTGCGCACCGTTTGGGGAGTGGTAACACTTGAAGGTGCTGACTTGGGAAGGGGGGGTGGGGAAGGGAGGGATATATACCTCATGATGGGTGCAATGCGCACGACCTGGGGAACAGACACGCCTGGAGCTCTGACTTGGGGGGAAAGGCGGTACAGGAGCAACATATGTAACCTGCAATTCTGTATCCCCCATAACAAGATAAAAGAAAAAAAAAAGAAAAAAAAAAGAAAATTTAAAGACAAAAAAAAAGATACTATATTGTTTTTTTCTTGTTGGATAACAAATTATTATGACAAATTCCAGGACTTAAAATACACATTTATAATCTCAGTTTTCACAGGTAAGAAATTCAGGAATAACTTTGTTGGGTTCTCTGTTCAGGGTCTTACCACACTGTGATCAAAGTGTTGTCTGCGGCTAGAGTCTTGTCTGTGGCTTGGGATTGTCTTTCAAGGCCATGAGCTTGTTGGCAGAAATCATTTTCTTACAGCTGTGGAACTTAAGGTGTTTTGGGGAAAGGGTCTCTGACTCTTCCCATCTCTGGCCTCTAGACCCTCTTTTTAAAGAGCTCATCGGATTAAGTCAGGCCCATTTTGGATAATCTCTTGATTAGTTCAAAAGTTAACTGATTTAGGACCTTAATTACATCTTCAAACTTTTCACCTATGCCATATAACATAACCTAATCACGGCCTCCCCTTTTATTCACAGATCCCTCCCACACTCAAGGGGAGGCAATTATCCTGGGTGTGTATATCTGTCAGAGGGTGGGAATATTGGCAGCAGTCTTAGAACTCTGCCTACCACAGACGCATGAAATATCATTCATTATATTTAACGTAGCACTTAACATTTTTAGTGGATCTTAATATATGTATATTTAACTCCGCAGGTTTAGTTAAAGTTTCATTCACCAATTCTGTTTTTTTCCATAAAGTCTTAGGGTCCTAAACTAAAATTCTCATACTTCTAGGTTTTGCAGATAATCTATTAGAGGAAATTATTTTTCAATATACATGTATATATAGAGGGCATGTATGTATATATACAGAATATTAATACAATAAAAACATGTACATATATCCTTGTGGAAGAAATTATTGTTTTACAGATTAGAAATCTTAGGGAGTTTTCTTAACTCAAAAAATTGAGTTACCTAGAATTATGAAAAAAGCACCCCAGTGGAAGGCTGTCATTAAAATACAGGTCTCGAGAATTCTCACTGAAGTTCTACCCAGTGTACCATAATATAGTCAGTATTTGATTCTCAGAAAACACGTTATAACCTTGGTATTAGAATTCAAATTTATATGCCATTAATGTCAATAATTTTCAACAGGAGACTATAATACATGTCCTCACAAATGGTGGTGTTTTCCCTTCACACCCCCAGGGAAGCTTTACTTTTCTATCAATTAAGCACTAATACTCTGTTCTTATTGCTTTGTGTATATGCTTAAGAAATTGACATGGCCTCATTGCTCAATGCACGCATACTATTTATAAGGCTCATGTCCTTGCCATCTAATCATGGAGCCCAATAATTTATTATCTATTTCATTTAGGGCAATTCATGGTTTTGTTGGCAACCATTTGCAGCTACAATTTGGTAGTCATGCCAATAGCCTAATGGGAATAATTGGAAGGAAGGAAGGAAGAAGGGAACCTGTGTTTTTATTTTGTAGTTCCTTCATTCAGAGTTCTTTCTGGTTGAAGCCACAGGTCAATATAGATCAAGTTGTTATTCAGTATGCTTTCCCTTCAGCCCTGGCAAGGATCTAGTAGGATTAGAATTTTCTCTAACATTCCAAATTGCAAATAATGCTTGTATTTTTCTCTTCTCATTTGTCTTCTCTTAGAAATAAGAATTTCTACTGCAATGGACAAAACTGTAGGACAGAAGCTAGGGACTGTGGTTTCTAGTCCCAACTCTGCCTCTAACAACTTATGTGATCTTGACAAGTTACTCTGAACCAGGTTTCTGCATGTAAGAAATAAGAGAAAATTTGTAAGCTCAGTCCAGCTCTAAAAGTCTATGATTTTCTGTTGAACTAAACCCAAATGAAATTCCATATCTTTTTTATAAAACATTATTTCATGTCACTACTTTGGTATTACTACTTTTATTGCTTTTTAATAGCCTGAAAACAGCTCATATTAACTGTAACAGCAAAGTAGAAATGAAATTGGGAACAGAACTAATGATAAAACTGCCGTCCAATGAGCACTTAGTATGTGCCTGGTACCACGCTAAGTGCTTTACACATTTTATTTAGTCCTCTCATAGGATTATTACCTTCATTTTACAGATGAGGAATTGGAGGCTTATGGTGGTTAGATGACGTCCCCAAGATCATACTACTAAGCTAGTCAGCAGCAAAGTTCAGATTTGAACCTGCATCACTAGATCTTGAAGACAGCACTTTTAAGCATTAGGCTCTCCCATCACCACCTGTGCCCTCACTTGTGGACAGCCAATCAAGCCCAGCATTGTCAGGCTGTAGGGTAACTCTTCCTACCAGTGTGCTCCAAAAAGGGTGTGGACCATGGTTCACATGCCCCTTCCCCCGACACCCTTTTTAGATGACTTGTAGGTGTGGGCTCACTTTCTTCTGCTTTTAAATATTCCACTCCCTGGGGTCTCTGTTCCCCTTGTCAACATTCCCCCATGGCTTTAAGAATCAGGGGAGATAAAAAGTAGATTTTCCTCTGAAATATCTGGAAGACCATTTGCACTACTGCATTTCAAAATATTCCCCTTTACTAGTATGGAACTGCTAGCAGAAATTTGCCTGCATTTCCTCCCCATTTTTAAATAAATTATTGTAAAATTTATACAGCCATCCCTCAATATCCATGGGGAACTGATTCCAGGACCTCCTGCAGATACCAAAATACAAAGATGCTCAAGTTCCTGATATAAAATGGTGTAGTATTTGCATATAACCTACACACATCCACCCTTAGACTTTAAATCATCTCTTGATTACATATAATGTCTAGTACAGTGTAATTATTATGTAAATAGTTGTTATAATGTATTTTTTAGGGAATAATAATAAGAAGAAAAGGCTATACATGTTCAGCATAGATACAATCATCTATTTTTTTCCTGAATATTTTTTATCTGCATTTGGTTGAATACATGGATTTGGAACCCACAGATACAGAGAGTCAACTGTACGTGACACATAAAAATTTAAGACTGAGCAAAAGGATAAAAGTAAAATGTTCCCTAGAATTTCACAGTTAAATAAGCACTAGATATCATTTTCATTTCCTAGATGATAAAAAAAAAACAAGAGAGAGTCACTGAGATTATAAAAGTCACCCAGCTACTTAGTGTGGTAGGAATGGGATTGACACCCAGTTTCTTGGCTGTCCTGGTGTGGTGCTTTTTCTATTGCTAGGGAGTTCTGATCAAAGACAGAGCACAGACATAGCAGGGGGGAACCCGTGTAATGACAGATGCAGAGACTGAAGGAAGCAGAGTGCATCTGGCAGCCAAGGAACGCCAACGATCGCCAGAAACCAGAAAGAGGCATGGAAGGAATCCCCCTGGAAGGTTTCAAAGGGAGCTGGTCCTGTGACATCTTGATTTGGGGTTTCCAGCCTTGAGAACTGTGAGAAAATTAATTTCTGTTGTTTTAGGCCACTCAGTTTGTGGTACTTTGTTAGGGCAGCCCTAGGAAACTACCCCAGGAGCTAAAGGTGACAGTTCCTAGGGTGGGGATGGAGCCACCAAGGGGCAGGAGAGTAGTTAGATTAGAGTAGTTAGATTGATTCCTTATCGTAGCTATTGTGAATGATGCTGCAATGAACATGTGTGTGAGAGTGAATGGATAAAGAAAATGTGGTGTATAGACACATACAGTGGAATATTATTCAGCCTTAAAAAAAGAAGATCCTGTCATTTGCCACAACATAGATGGACCTGGAGGACATTATGCTAAGTGACATAAGCCAGACTCAGAAAGAAAAATATTGCATGCTCTCACTTATAAGTGGAATCTTAAAAAAAAAAAAAAAAAAGTCAATATACAGAAATAGAGAATAAAACAGTGGTTACCGTGGGTGGGGTGATTGCAGAGAGGAAATGGGGAGATGTAGATCAAAGGATACAAAGTAGCAGATCTGTAGGATGAACAAATCTAGAGATCTGATGTACAACATGAGGACTAATTAATATAATTGTATTATATTAAGGATTTATGTCAAATAAGTAGCTTTTAGCTACTCTTATCACAAAAAATAAAAGGTAACCATGTGAGACGATAGATATGTTAATCTACTTCTCTATAGTAATCCCTTCACCATCTATTTATTTCTCATAACATCCAGTTGTAAACCTCAAATACACATAATGAAATTTACTTTAAAAAATAAATAAATACAATATAATATTTTTTAAAGTATTTTTAGAATTTCAAAGACAATTGTGTTCTACTTCACAATTGACTCCCTGCACTATAGCTCCCCTTCTTTAGTCCCAAGGGGAGACCAGCTTTCAGTGAAGAACTTCCTGCCTCCCGGCCGCCCCAGCTGTCTGAGGACAGGTAGATGGGGAGAAGCTCAGAAGTGTCTCCAGGGTCTTATCCTAAGTTTAGCCAGAGTTATTAATGCTCTGACACGAAGGAGTTAACTGTTCTTTTCAGCTTAAGAACTCAGGAGAGGAAGAGACCTCTATTTACCTGGGAAAACTCCCAAGAACCTCCAGTAGATGCAAACTTGGCTTCTGTGATTCCCAAGTCAGTTCTGGTCATCCTTTCTGATGTCTTTTTTGTTTGTTCATTTTTTCTCCAATAACTCACACTGTAAAAAAACCACAGGGTGATTTTTCTGCCTATTCTGTCTGTGAAACATTTCTTCCCAAGTGCCAGCAAAAAATATATATATATCATAGAAGCAAGAACTGTGTTTGGACTGGAGGTTGGGCCTTAACAAAGGGATTACATAGGGAATGTGTAAATGCTGGCGAGGGGGACTTAGGGATGGGATAGCTCTGGGGTAGGGGTGGGGGGTGCTCTGTGGCATTGGCCCACACTGGGTCTGCCAGTAGCATCTGGGGAAAAAGGTTTTGTTGGCCTGTAGGCTGCCCCTGGTACTTGCGAGAGCACTAAAGGGAATTCCCAGAGGCCTCAGCGCACCAGACTGGCTCGGCCAGGCCTGCGTCCGCAGCAGTTGCTGTGGGAAGCGGGAATGGCCGTGAGCAGCCTCCCTGCGAGAATGCCTCTGCTGCAATTACAGGGCTCCCCGCGACTTCCAGCCTCCCCCCGCCAGAGCAGGTGCCAGAGAAGTCAACTGGAATGGCAGCATCAGAGCAGCACTCAGCTGAGACTGTCCCACCTGCTGCGGAGAGCCTGGGTCCGTGGTCAGCACAGGTGGCTGCGGCTTCTAGACCATCTCCCTCAGCCCCCACTGGTGTGTAACTCCCCACTGGCTGAAGTGATCCGAAACCAGTGCAAAAACAAGATAATGTTAATCTTCTCGCCCTTCTGCCCTTCCACAATCCAGAAATAGACTTCAATAACTATAGCCGTGTGAAAGCCACAAAAATGCCACCAGGTGGGCCACGACTGTGAAGAAGCTGCCTCCAGAACCCTTCCACCCGCCCCCAGCTTCCTTGTCACTGCTCCTTCAGCTCTAAGCTGGCGTCCTCTCTCCTCTGCCTTCCAGATGGGCTCTGACCTTCCAGAGCCACCTACCCAGGATGCCCCAACCTTGAGACTCTTTGCTGCAAAAGAATCCCTGCCCATCCCAGTCCTCACCAAAACCCATTCCCCATGGCAGCCCTGCGTCAATACTTCGGAAGACAACAACTGGGAGAGAAATAGAAATAAAGACCTGTATGTGCTCTCTACTGAGCTTCATACAGTTATGCTTCCTAGGGTATTTTTTGTCTTAAAACACTAGCTACTTTTTGTAGTGGATTGAATGGTGACCCCCCAAAGCTATGTCTGTGTCCTAAAGAGCACATGAATGTGACCATATTTAGAAAAGGGCTTTTGCCAATATGATTAAGTTGATATCATCCTGGTAATCCTGGTGGGCTCTACATCCAGTGATGAGTGTCCTTATGAGAATCAGAAGAGGGAACACACATAGAGAGGCAGAGGGTGGCGTTACGCAGCCACAAGCCCAGGACAGCTGGAGCCACCAGATGCTGGAAGAGGCGAGGAAGGGTCAGAGCCCTGCTGGCACTTTCGTTTTGGATTTCTAGCCTTCAGAACTCTGAGAAAATAAAATGATGTTGTTTTAAGTCAAAAAGTTTGTGGTCATTTGTTATGACAGGCCTGGGGAACTAATACACTTGTTCATTTAAGCCTCTTGGGTATAATTGGAGGTGGGGATGTGGCGGGACAGAGCAGAGCATCATGGGAGGGAACAGTGGATCAGAAGTCAAATGCCCAGAGTTTAAAAAGAAAAAAAAAGCACACAGTCATGTGACCACCTCCCAAATGTAAACATGCTTAGCAGTTTTTTGCATTGCCCCTCCTCCAATTTTCTGTGCAAGTATATACATACATTCGCTTTGCCTTTTCTTTTGTTCAACAAAATGGGATTATACTATTCTATTTTGCCACCTATTTTTTTTCCATTTAATATGTCATGGACACATTGCACATTGGCCACAAAGAGATTTGCCTCATCTTCTGAATGGCTACAGTATCTTCATTGTATGGCTCTACCACAATTTATTTAACCCCTCCCTAGAGAAGGACATTTAGTTTGTTTCCAGTGTTTTGCTATTTGGAACAAAGGGACAATTACAGCAGTACTCATACATCTTTCTGCACTTGGCAAGCACAGTATATCTGTGAGATAAATTCTTAAAAATGGAACCCGTAGATCAAAGAGCATGCGCTATCTAATCACCTTCCAAAACGATTGTACCTAGTTTCGCCGTCATAGTGTTTGAGAGGTCCCATTTCCCCACATCATTGACTTCACCAGATGTTGTTGACAATTTTAATTGTTATTAGCCTATGGTTTTCATATTCCGCAGATAGCGTTGGGTGGAGGTAGGGAGAGAAAATAAAAGTTCTAATTAATGTTATTTCCCTCACCTAAGGGAAACTATCCTCCTCGGATGGATTGTATTGTAGCTTTGTTCCTTCACCCCTGATATGTATCACTGGGTTAATTCCAGCCATCTCTCATCACCTTTCAAGGGATTCTCACCCTAACCTGAAAAATATTTTGACTATTCCAATTCTGGCTTGATGACTTGAGTGAATATCATGCTGCTTATGCCAGATAAATGTATCTGGAGCGCGATATACCTTAGGTCTCTGTTCTAGTTGACTCAGATTTTATTTGGCAATTGTTTGACACTGATTGACAACATTCCAAGAATTGAGGATACAAATTTGAGACCCTTAACCAGAGTGCCTGCCTGAGCAGGGCGCTATATTTATTGGGGATAACTCACCCTTATTAACCCCAATTTTGTAGAGATCCAGGTCCTAAAGCTTTTTTTTTTTTTTTTTTTTGGCTAATTCTGCTTCCAGGAAAATCACATGGAGAGTATCTTGGAGGAACCCACATGACCTCCCTCTCTCAGTTTATTCATCTTCTATTTGCAGAGCTCTGTAAGTGACACTCAAGGCTGCAGATTTGCTGTTCTGCAAATCCACCGTTCTCATTGCTGCATCCTTGCCAGGAGTGCTACAGCCTGTGATGCCACCAGCCTCCCGTGCTCTGAGGTGGCTTTCTCTCTGCACGGCTGCTCCAGGGCACCATCACCAGCTGGCTGCCTGTCAGCAGTGTGAGACGTAAATGTCCTTGTGTTTCCAGCACTCCTTTGCCACTTCTTGACATTTTGCTGTAATCTAGAAAAGGAGATGGAAGATGCTCTCTATTTCCCAACTCTATTCCCCACGCTGGGGATGCACAGGTTGTTGCTTGGAACAGATTTAAAATTCTTTCTAAAAACAAATTAAGAATTTTATGCTATGTACATTTTATCACCATAAAAAGAAAAACAGACAATAAAAATTAAGTGCTGAGAGCACCGCCAATTATTTTCCTTTCAAAATAGCCACCTAAATAAAGCATTTTTGAGCCAAATGGTATCTCTCTCCTCTTTACATTATTATGTCTTAATAGAGGAACACGAGGGCTGTTGTGCCTTTCCTTGGCATGACTGTTCTGATTTCCAGGGTGCTGATGAGCCATTCAGTGACGCACTACAGTGGTGGAGACATAAAGCGTATCTCCATGTATATCTCACTTAGGCAGCACATGATTAGAGAGTGAATTCTGAGCTTCTGCAACTTTTGTCTCAAGGTTACAGTGGAGCCATGGATATTTTCATCTCTGGATTCCCTCTGAGCTCCCCTTTCACAGTACTCATACGAGCGGAGCACACACACTCAGCTGGGAGGCAGAACGAGCAAAACTGCATTGCCAAGGCCACTCATTCTTTCTAGTTTCTCAGCCTAGTTACTTGCTCTCTGGGACTTCAGGAAAGGCTGCCTGTGTCTCTGATTTCTCCTTGCCAGCATCATAGCCGACCAGATGCTCAACCCAGGAGGAAATGGTAGACACTGTCCTTTTCACGCTACAGCCCAGGTCTGGACAGGGAGCTGAAAACAGGTGGGAATAAGTGGGAGGTGAGACAGAGTGCCACAGACTGGATGGGGGTCAAAGTTGGAAGCAAAAAGAATCCTAGAGAAGGATTTCCATCCCAACAACGTGGCCTCATTACCACGCTTCCTCACATGCCATATTAGAGATGCATTAGCAGCCGAATAGCTACTCAGTCAAGTCTGCCAGTGTCTGGAAGTCATTTTAAATACCATTTAGTAGCATTTAGATTATTTTATGATAACACAGTACCCATTGAAAGGATTATTAAGCTCATATTTGCAGTGGCCTGGGAAAAAAAAATAGAACTTATCTCTTGGAAAGATGACTCCCACAATTGCCCCTTCAGCAATTATTCATTTAGGAGCCTCTCTGCCTACATTAGCGCCTGATACAAATTGGCCTATGCTAATGCAGGGCTCTCTGCTGTGGGTTTCTCCTCTAGGAGTCCGACTCTCATTACCTACCAATTGATGCACGAGATCCCGGACCCCATTTCCTTCAGCTTGATGTTGCTCACTGTTAGATTATTTGCTCTGAGCCAAACTAATTTCTTTTCCTTTCCATACACCTATTGCTCCTTTGATAATGGGTTTCCAGAGCAATATTGCAAATAATAAACCAATGGTCAGAGTCACTTGCTTGCCTCCAAAAATAATACCTCATTAGACAACAGATCTTGGCTTTTCACTGTGAAGCAGGGAGATTTTATAAAAAGCATCACTTCTCATGGCTCACAGAGCCTATAACGTATTTGAGGAAGATCACATTGCCAAGTTCAACCTGGGGCACTTCTCAGCAGGTACCTGAAAGTTGAAATTCAAATAACTAATATTTTAATTGCACAAGCATATTGTTTTTTAAAATATATTCCATTAGCATCCTGCACACGCAGTGGTGCGCTAGAGTTGACTTGTCCTGGTTTAGGAGAGTCGGTGGTGCACCTGTCTTCCCAACTCAGGTTCAGTGACTTAGGGTCAGCTTGGCAGGATGAAATTGGCCATGAAAATTGGGAAACACTACACATCAGAATTTTCTTCTTTTCCTTCTTTCCTTCCTTTTTTTTTCTTTCCTTTCTCTCTCTCTCTCTCTCTCTCTCTCTCTCTGTCGTTTTTCCCAGAAAGCTTATTATTAAACACTTACCATACCCCATCACCTCAGTGGACTCTCCAGAGTGAAACAGGTCCCCAGGCACAGCTGGGTAACAACCAGGACGTCACTCATTGCTGGAGGCTGGCCATGAAAGTAGGCTGGCTGTTCCCCAGTTAGCACCAACTCTGACCCCAGGCTCATTATTTCTATGCAACTCACTCAATCCAATCTCTCCAGCTTCGGCTTCTCACATATTCCCCTGGATTGCAACCAAGAAACTTCTACAATGAAAGCACCATGAGCCTGATTATACTCAGTTTTGAAAGAGGGAAAAAAATGATTCTTCTGGGGAATTTATTAATAGTTATAAAAGATACTGAGAGGTTGGGAGTGTATAGTTGAGGGTTTTGAGAGGTAGCAGAGACTGGGAAAGTATTGCTTCTGTTATTACATCTATTGTTTTCCTAAAAAAACGGGGCAAGTCCAAGGTCTGTTTTTAATTCTTTTAGCTTAAGGCTTCAATTATTTATGAATCCAAATTACATTATTTAAACTCTTATCATTGTTTATATTCTAATATGAAGGAGAAAGGTTTTGATGGGAGATGGAAGATATAAAGGAAAGAAAGTTCATGGGAATAGGGCTTCCAAATCAAACTCTTCTCACATCATCATTATTTCTCGGCCTAGCCTAGGCTATAACAGTGTTGTTTGACTAACATTGTAATTATGCAAGCACATTGTTCAAAAGCATTCAAGTAGCATGAAGAGTACAAGATGGAAAGCAAATCCTCTCCCCGCCAATTCATTGCCCCATCTCACTGTTCATAGCTAGTTCATGGCAGAAGTGTATAGTATATATACTAATTTACAATAGTATGTTTGAATACTAACTATACTATGCATTTGATTAGTAAATATTCATTATGAGCCTATAATAGTTTCCAAACTTTTTTCCAAATATGCTTTTGCTTAGACATACAGACATCAAACAATGCCCATTAATATTAAAAACTTGGTTTGCTGCATTAATTTTAAAAACCTGTGGTTTTGCTGCTTTCCCTTTGGAATTTTTTTTTTCCAACTTAACCTGAATACAGTAGAGAAAATGCATGGAAAGTGAGAATCTAGAATTGACTTAACTTCTATCGGCAGGATTTTCTGCCCAGAAAGACCCACACTTCCAGAAGATGGCACACTGCTGCCTCCCACGTCCTCCTGCATCGTAGCTCACTGGACCCCTAAAACCAGATGCCACCTCTGCTCCTCCCTTTCAGAATAAGGGACTCTGGTAGAGTCAAACCCACCAAAAAGCTCCCCAAAATGTTCCTAATGGCAGCCCTCTGACATCTCCTCCCTAGAGTCTGGTGGGCTTCCTCAAATAGCTCCCCCTCCCCATTCCCCACCATACCATGTATTGGACCCCAGGGCCCACATTGCCAGGGCACCTGCACAGGCCTCTCCCTCTGTCTCCTGGGCCCTGTGGCTTAAGAGTCATCACATGGCACAACTCACTTCCAGCCCCCAGCCTCCAAACCCTAACCGCACCTTCGCATGTGCCTATTTCTGGTTCCTGACTGAGGAGCAAAGGGCAGAATTCTGGTCTGTGAAAGTGGCCTTTGCGGCATTACTTCCTCAGAGAGGCTCTGAGCAGGTCCCTTGTCAAGAGAAATGGCTGCACTCAACCACGTTCCTTGCTAAATAAATGCTCCTCCGTGGCGGCGGGACCTGCCTCCCTGATATTGTTTCTATTGTCATGTCTCTATTTTGCCTCAGCCACAAGTACCTTCTTCTGGATCTTCAGTCCTTGTTCTTCCTTTTTTGTGCATCTCTCAGTTCCTTGTACCACACGGAGCCGAACACCTGGACAGTCCTCACCTAGTTGAGAAAAGTATCATGTTCTTTTTGTTCCTACCCATAAGCAAGCACCGTATCCCAGAGCACCATGGAGCAGCTGGGAAGACACTCACTGGGGGTGTCGTTATATGCATGAGCCTTGTCTTGAGCCACACTCACAAGAGGTCATTTGAGTTCTTGACACCTCGGCTGCTACACATACCCCAGTCTATGCTCTTCCCTAGAATGATGTTGCAAGGCAATGGCCACCTTCCCAAATAAAAGACAGCTCGGATCCTCCAAAGGTGCCCAGGGAGATTAGATTTCCCACATGGGAAATGGCAGCGGGACCATCCATGTCTGGCTGTTCTCTGGATTTTGTGCTGATTTTTATGCTTCCTCCCTTCAATTATGCTCATCTGAGGACTGGAAGTTAGAAAAAAACACAGGTCCCAAATGTGGACATTCATTCAATAAACATTTATTGAGCACCTACTATATGCCAGACATTATTCTAAATACCAGGGATACTGGGGGAGATTTTGGGTGAGTCCTCTCCAGCTTCCCTTTAGCGCAGCTGAAACAAGAATCGAATGTGACGTATAAGAACAGATGCTAACAACAGGGACATAACAGAGAGAAGCCAACAAATCTCAATTATCTGGTTTTCAAGATACACTTGATCTCGGGGGCTCATATATCAGGTCACATGTGAAATCTCAGCCTCAGTATTAGACTCACCACTCAAGAAATCATTTACGTAAATCTACTGCTCTCAAAGCACAGATCCCACTGCTCAAGTCTCAAGAAGAGATAATATTTGCTCTCTCTAAAAGCCTGTCTTGTCCTGCAGGAGGCAAAGATTACATAAAATCAGCGTGTATTATTTGGACATTCTGTAGTCTGCCTTTCTTTTTTCCTACTCGACCTAAGAAAGATAAAAGAAGATGTATTAATTAACCATTTCTATTATCTTTCTTTGTGTATTTGTACACCAGCTTTTATTTATTTTAACAGGTAATATATTTGGTTCATAAAGGTTTCAGACAATAGTTCCTTTCACTTTTTTCTTTTTTTAATTTTAGAATACTTAATTGACAAAAATTGTATATATTCAAGATGTATAACATGACTTGATATATTAATATATATACATTTTGTACTTATTACCACAAATTTATCAACACATCCACACAACCCATTATTGCCATTTGTGGTGGGAGGGTGAGGATACTTAAAGTATACTCTCTTATCAGTCTTTTGTCCCCAGAACTTATTCATCTTATAACTGAAAGTCAAACTAACAGAAGCAGAGAATAGAACACTGGTTGCCAGAGGCTGGGTGGTGCTGGGGAATGAGGTTATGTTGGTCAAATAGTTCCTTTCTTCTAGAATAAAATCATAGCCAATATAAATAACTGTATTAGCTCTGTTTAATGATTTCTGATGTTAATTGTGCTTTGAGAATATTTTGATTCTTACTTCCTTTATATTTTCAGTTTTTAAAATACATATATGCCTCCTTTTCTTTTTATCTTTTTTGAGTCACTCTTTTAGGTTTGTCTCTTTAAAACAGTATATAAATGAATTTTGCTTTTTGATCCCCTTGATATATTTGTCTTTTAGTAGAAAGAGTAATGCATTTACCAAAAATGTGTAAGACATCTTGGGTCATTAACTTTGTCTCCCAAAACTTCTATTGCTCCATTATAATCTCACATTTAGTATTACAGAGGTAACATCATTTTTTTTTTTTTTTTGTATTCCTTTGTAGTAAACTACTTTTGTCTGTTTGGATGCTTACAGAACAATGGTTCTAAAAGTGTGGTCTGTAGACCCACGTGGGTCCCTGAGACCTTTGAGAGAGTCCAGGATTTCAAAAATATTTTCATAATACTAAGATTTTATTTTCTTTTATGATATTGGCATTTGCACTGATGGTCCAAGGCAATGATGCCTTAACAAGAATCAAGGAAGTGGCATTAAATTATACTATTAGTCATTTCATAATCTATTTGACAACATAATAAGTACAGGTAAGGTACTTCTGCAGGATACCAAAGTTTAACAGCTATCTTGAGGAAAATCACTTAGCCAATTGTTTGAGTTGCAAGCTGAACTGACCACCTTTTCCTGCAAAAACCTTTATATTGGAAAGAACAACTAACAGAAAACCATGGTAAATCAAACCTGAGTATCTGTCAAACATATTCTTTAAGTGAACTAAGTAAGCCTGTCACTTCAAGGAAAAGAATTGACAGTATTTGTGGTCAATGATAAAATACAAGCTTCCAAGTGAAAATTAGCCTTTTGGAAAACTTTTAACCACCACTGTGAGTTTGTCAGCTTTTCAATACTTAGACATTTCTGATGAGATTGGAGGTTATATTGGCCTTGCTCACTGCATCTTGTGTGGCCATTCCTCCTCTTCCCAAATCCACATGTAGAAGGTAGATTGACATGCCCTGAGTCCTGATCCAATTCCAAGTTTCTTGTGGCTTTCAACTAGTTTAAATCTACCTTACCAAAGAAATACCTTCTCTTTTCTCCACAGCCTGATTTTCAGCCCCTGGGAGCCAATATAATACATGAGAAATTACTGTTCTTGGCTTACACTTATAATCGATATTCTCCACTGTCCACACTACAACCTTCACTTAGGGACCATAGCTGTGAGAGTTAACTCTGTCATCACCACGACCCCCTACTTGCACCCTGCCCAGCTCTTTTGTTAGCCTCTACCTCTGATAGACATACTCTGGTGGTTGGGAGCAAGGATGACAGGCAGAGTACTCAGATTGCCCCATTCATCCTACCTCGAGATGAATTCTGAGTAATGTGTTTTCAGTACACTTCAACCTGCTTTGTATGTATAGTCAGCAAAGATTCACCACCAGGAACTGGCACTGGGTTGTCTAACAAATTTAGTTTTCAGTGTTGCTATGAGTTTTTTCTTTATTCTGTGACTTTATAAATACTGTAGTTGGATGTTGGGAGGCAATGTAATGGGGACTAACAGATGTCACTTTGAGATCCTTGGTGATATTAAAACCAATCTTTAGGTTATTACAACTCTGGGAACCCTATGACATAGCCCTACACATGGTTTCTTCTACTAAAAATGCAGATAAAGCTTCTTACAGGATGGACAGGGTATCTGATTCTCCCCTAAGGTGACTGAGACAGTCCCAATGTGTAGATATGTAGCCAACATGTAGTATAAGGTCAAGATTGGGTCCAGGGTTTCAGGATCTTAAATAATCCTAAGCAGATAGCACCAGGTTATAAAAAAGTTGGGGAGAAGACTCAAGGGTCAAAGCAGAAAAGGTTACTCAGTTACCAGGCTCCAAAAATGAGCAAATGGACACATATGGCTTATAAAACTCAACGTCATTCATTCAAAAATTATTCATAAATATTCATTGACTGCAGACTATGTTGCTCGTGCTCAAGTAATGGGAATGTGGCACTCAAACAGGAATCCAGAATAAGATGAATGGGGAGGTCTAGAACTTTTGCTAGAAATAAGGCTATCAGGCCCAAAACTCTTTCTTCTCAGGTGCTGGAGTTTCTGATTTTAAAGAAATAGGGTCAAGATAGATACTGAGAGATGCTTCTATGGCATCACACACACTACACACATTTCCATTTGAAATTCTTGTCAATACCTTCAAAGCCCAGAGCAAATAAGCTGTGTTGTCCCTTTACCAAAGAGGAAATTGGTCATATGTTCCCAATGTAAGGAATTTAGCATTAGGCCTAAGAGACCTAAAAGCCTCTGGGCAATTTCCCAAGGATACTGACTTTCTACTTTTCCTTTGTCCCTCAAGTGGGAGGAAACATTCAGGCTTATCACATCCTTTGAATAAGCATGCCAGGCCATAAGCCTCTCTGAAAGTGATTTCTGGACAATCCATGTTCCACGTGTGACTGTCTCTTAGTAAAACACAGGATGGGGAAGATACAGTTAAATCCAAGTCAAGCTCCCTCAGGGAAAATCTCTCATAATTTCTTCACTTATATTAATACAAGAAGTAGCTCTGAGCTGGTATTTTCAGAGGTGCTCCTAGCTTACTCTCTTAGCTTCTCTGTCACTAATTTGGGACACTGCTTTCCTTTCCAAGCATTGATTGAGGATATGCACAACTTAATGAAGAGAAAGCCAACAGAGGAATAAAAGCTTTAAAGCACATCATTATGCAAATGATAACGTATTTGCTGCTTCTACTGCCAACAGAACAAAAAGATAAAGGTGTATGTAGCAGCAGACAAATTTGCGTTAGACACCAGAAAAACTAGACATTACCCATCAAAGGATGACAATAACATGGCATAGGTTTCCCAAGGGAGATTGTGTAGCTTCTTTAATAGGCTTTTGAAAGCAATGGTTGACAGTGCTATTTCTTGAAATATGTAAATAGAGTTCTATGTGGAGATAGGGGAAATAATGTCCCCTCCCTGTCCCTTGCCATCCAGTGATTATAACCCATATAACTATAATAATTCATTCACCTGGAAAAGGACACTTGTCTTTATTTCCTTCTCCCTTAAGCAATGAAATCATTACCCTTTCTGAGTTGAAATCTGCTCACAGGTTGCATTTCTGTACTGACTTTTCTGTTCATTACCAGATTGATGAAAGTGTGTATATCCCATAAGGCCTATTAATTGTAATGAAATCCCAGAGCTCTTCGTTCAAAAAAAAAAAAAAAAAAATAAGAAAAAACATAGTAGTCGGTTTCAGCAGGATGAAATGAAGACAAGCTGTTCCGCGTCTGTGTTAAAGGACAGTCCCCAAAAGCTTTCCAAAAACACTTTTCAGGCTCCCTCGCACAGGGATAGGGAAGCTGTGGCCTTCTGGATCCTTGAGTGCGACCTTTTGACTGAATCTAAATTTTACAGAACAAATCCTTTTATTAAAAGGGATGCAGCAGAGAAAAATGAAGCTTTCCTGCCTCCTTTGGTGCTTAAAAAAAGAACAATCTTTGTTAGCCATTCTTATATCTTCTTTTGAGAAGTTTCTATTCATGTCATTTGCCCACTTTTTGATAGGGTTGTTTGATTTTTTTCTTGCTGATTTTCCTGAGTTCTAACTAGATTCTTGTTATCAGTCCTTTATCTGATGTGTAGTATGCAAATATTTTTTCCCATTCTGTAGGTGGTCTGTTTATTCTCGTGACTGTTTCTTTGGCTGTGCAGAAGCTTTTTAATTTAATCATGTCCCATTCATTAATTTTTGTTGCTGCTGTGATTGCCTTGGGGGTCTTCTTCATAAATTCTTTACCTAGGCCAATGTCTGTAGGAGTCTTTCCTTTCCCTGATCATCACCTAAATACACATCTGGGAACGACACCAATAGGATATCAGACTGAGGTGGGGGTGGGGGAGGGGATGGGTGTATGCCTACACAATGAGTGCATTGCACACCGTTTGGGGAATGGTAACGCTTGAAGGTGCTGACTCGGGAAGGGGGGGTGGGGAAGGGAGGGATATATACCTACATGATGGGTGCAATGCACACTGTCTGGGGATCAGACACGCCTGGAGCTCTGACTTGGGGGGACAGGCGGTACATGGGCAATGTATGTAACCTGCAATTCTGTATCCCCCATAACAATAAGATGAAATAAAAAAAAAAAAAAAAAAGAACAATCTTGATATCAGATGGCCACAGCTTCCTGACATCAAACCTCCATAAAACAGAGATTGGAGCTATAGTTTTTTTCTTCCTCCAAAGTAAACTAACAAGACTCAACTGTACTTTTTCGGTACCTCAATTCTATGGTTTGTTCCATTTTATTTCATAGAAAATAGCTGTGATACAATAAGGTCTTGGTAATGGTAGAATATTAATAATGATTTTTCCTCCTACACAAATATGCCCAAGTCTCACCTCTCCTGGCAATTTCGTCTCTTTTAATAACCACTCACCCAGGAGCATGTCACAAAGACTTTCTGTGCTGTGCTGGCCACTTATATTATCATCTTTCATTATGAGGCTCACTTCCCTTTCTTTTTCTCCTACTAGTCTCTCAGTTCTCAGCATAAGTGTCTCTTTCTCGGGCAAGACTTGCCAGATGCTCCTGATTAGGTTGGGTACCCTGACTGCACACTCCCATGCCCTGCTGCATTCCCCTTGCACACCTCTCGTCATAAATGTGGGCATTTGTACAACGTGTGCTTCTCACTAGACACTGAGTTCATGAAGATGGAAGCCTCTCACCAAGTTCACTGCTCTATTTCCAGCACCAAACCCAGTGTCCGACATTAAGTTATTCAACAAATGCTTTAAATTAAGTAATTCATTCATTAATAAATTTTGAATATTCTAATGCTGTTATGAATACTTCAGAAGGTTAATAATATTTCTTGTTAACACCACAGATTGGAGTTTTCAGTCTTTATATTTCATTTTATAGTATTTATTTAAATTTTCTCTACCCTGATCATTTTCTCTGTTCAGGGATGGTTTTTGTTTTGGTTTGGTTTGGTTTCTTTTTAATTCCCTCCCACCACCTGCCCTCCTGGCTTATAGATATGCTCTTCCTAGAGGCATCGGGGTCTCTCTACAGCCTGACTTGCCAACAGGTGTAAGTCCACAGTGGTAATTCATGCAGGTAAGCAGAATTTTGAGGAAATCCCCTTAACTCCTACATCTTTTTCCCATCCAAGTACTAACCAGGCCCTACCCTGCTTAGCTTCTGAGATCAGATGAGATCGGGCACGTTCAGGGTGATATGGCTGTAGGCCCCTACATCTTTCTAATGCTGGCAATTCCACTGGTAGGAGGGATGTTGAATTTCACAGTCAGAGATATGGCTTTAAATGTTAATCCTTGCAAAAGAAATTGTGCTTTTATCAAAATCTCATTCAAGGTCCCAATGACTTCTCATTTGCTTTTCTGCAATGACAGCCTGAGACAGGCAGAGATAAAGGGAGATGGTGGAGGAACAGAAAATAATTGATTATAAGATGAAATATGGTGAATGTGTTAAAGCATCTGTGAATTCAAGTAAAATGCGCTATAGGATGTTTTCCTGTTGCCTGTCCAGTTCCACTTTTCCCTTCTCCGCCTTGCTAAGGGCCTTGGGAAGCTGATTTGTGCAGATTCAGCAACCAGGCTCCCTTGCCCTATTGCTTTTGGTTGGATTTGGCAAGCAGGAAGTGCTAGCAAGAGAATTGGAGGGCGGCAGGAAGGTGACAGGCACATGTATTCCCAGTTCCTACCCATTCTCCCTTGCAGGGTCATATGGGCTGGCTGGATCCCTCTACTGAATGCCAAGGTTGTTGTCAGTCCAGCCATCCCTTTCCAGATGTGAACTGTTCTCTCTTATGCCTCTTGATACCTACAGTTAGTGCCATCTCCAGGTGTTACTAGCCTAGAGACACTGCACCATCTTTTGTTGCTTTTCTAAACGATGTACAGACATTTATAAATAAGCCCTTTATTAATCTCTTCTCAGATTTTCAATTTGAATATGCCACCTTTTCCTGCCAGGACCCCAACTGATAAAAACGTTCTTTAATTCTTGCTTCTCATAGATCAGCAGCATCTATATCAGCTGAGAGCTGGTTAGAAATGCAGACTCTGGGCCCCTCCCAGACCTACTGAAATAGAATCCATATTTTTACAGGATCCCAAAATGACTTGGATACACATTAAAGTTTGAAAAGCACTGGTTTAACATATCAGTGGATATAATCAAATCTAGCATCACAATGTTAATGACTTATTAAGAAACTATTATCTGGTCCTCATTGTCCACTGGGGGATACTTCTTCAGCTCTTTTTTCATTATTGGAACCAAAAAGATAATACAAAATCTAAAATGAGAATGTTCTTATTTGGAAAACCTAAAGAATCTTCTGTAAAATGTTGTTGATTCTCATCTTCAAAATAATTTAATTTTAAAATAGGTAGCACATTTGGAAGGAACAGCAGAAGAAAATGGAGCTTCCAGATATAGTTACGAATAATAACTAGGTCCACCTATGCCAAACACCATTTTAAAAAAGTAGATCTAACTGGATGAAAATCTTTGCCATATTGCATGTAAGTATCGGTAATTGGAGCCTCATTTGTCAGCACTAAGCTATTCCTATTGATTTTTCTACCTCTGCAAACTGAAAGTTTGGGATGCAGAATGAAGAAATAATTATAAGCAAGATCTCCCTGGATGAAAAGAGAAGAACATTTAGTCAAATTAAGAACACAATCCTCAATAATTTTCGACACTTGTCTGGCTACAGAAAGCAAGATGGAATCCATAGGAGGTTTTAGAACCCTGGGAATGTGCTGGTCTGTTTAAAACACTTCACACATTATTCAAAGGAAAACTCAGAACGTGCCATGTATGCAGATAGCCTTAAAGGCTTCCTTCTAGGTTAAAGAAATTTATGGGAATACAGTTTAAGTTATTCATCCTCCTTACCATATAACATTACCTCACTATTTTCAAGAACCAGGTGTTCTTGAAAATAATCTGAAACTTCCCCATATTAAAGGAGAAATGTTTGATTTATAGCTTGTGTTTAAACCTATAATGAGGCATTCCATTCTGAGTGATCTCATCTGCCCAAAGCAATAATAACCCCAGGGTGTCAGTGTACGGGAAGCCCTGCCTAGACGGACATTCTGCACAGTTTGTGTCAGCTCTTGTTCTCCCTGCTCAAATTTTCCGGGGTCCCCAGGGCCCTGGCAGGGGCCTTAGATGAAGATGAACTCCCTCAGTTTTAGTGTGTCAATCTTGAACAGCCCCCCTCACCCACCTCCACTTCCCCACCTTTCTTCTATCTAGTTGGTAGAGTGCAAAAAAACAAGGTTAGGTCTTCAATCCCTGGATGTCAGACTAACAGTCAGGTGGTGAGAGGCACATGGTTAGAACTGGAAAAACACAGGTGAAGCAAGCAGCTCTGAGTTCAGCTTGTGGCTCTATTACATTAGCTGTTTGGCCCATGACATGTCTGGCAACCACCCTGCCATGCGCTCTGTCCCCACGGTTTTTGGATGTAGAAACCTCTTCTGCAGTGGAGTATCTCCAGGTCTCCTTGTCAATGCCTTGGTCCTCCAGTCACCTGGGCTCTTTCCCAGGCTTGGTCAAGAAACCCTCTCTAGCCCTTTGTAACATCATAGTTCTGGGGAGCAAGGTGGCATAGCATGGTGACAAAGAACAGGCTGGACCCACACTGCCTGGAGCCAAACCCTGGCATCACCATTGACTAGCTAGGAAAAGTGACTTCAACTCTTTGGGCCTCAGTTTCCTCAATGGAAACCTAATTAATTATTACTACTTATAGGGTTGTTGTGAGGATAAAGTGATTAATATATAAAAAGCACTTATAATAGTGCCTGGCAAGTAAAAGAAGGCTATTTATATTTGTTATGATGATTATTATTACGTTCATTAAAAATAGATACCACAATATTCTGACACACTAAAATTTAGCTTTCCTTGTTCTTTACTGGAATCCTTACTATTTAAAAGTTTGATATTTTTATTATATAATTATTACATGTTGGTTGTAAAAATTTGTAAAATATAGCACTGTTAACATTTTAGTGTATTTTCTTTCAAGCCTTTTTATCTCGAACATGTTTGTAAAATGCACATATGTGTATCCAGTATATTAAAGACATATATGTTCTTTTATACATATATTAAAATATGTATATATTTATATAAAGTATTACCCTTTTTATATTTAATTTATTATAAATATGTGTTTTTATATTATATATTCAATATTATATTTATTAAAATATATCATTTATAGCACATACATATGTTGTATTATATAAATATACTGCATTTATAACTTCATTTGTATACTGAATTAATGTACCTTATATATTAATAAGATTATAATAAAGTATATATTTATATTACAGAGTATACAATATGTATACATTTTACAAAATTGAAATCATAAAATTAGATTTATACCCACCCTTTATTATTAAATGTAATATCACAAATACATCCCCATGTCAGTAAATATTCTTTGAAAACACGATTTTTAATGGCTGTACAGCATCACGTTGTATGGATGCCACAATACATTACACCATCTTCTGTTTTCTGTTTTTGCCTTGCCTTTTGCTGATTTTCAATTATTCTTCATAAAAAATAATACTATGATGAATGGTCTACATACATTGTGACGCACTGACTTCCTCTTTAAGTCAAGATGGAGTAACTGTGATCAGATTTACATGCCCACGTCAAACTAAAACAATAAGAAAAAATACGAAACAATAGTTTCAGACATTGAACAACAGGCGGCTTAGGACAGCGATCCCTGAGAGAGAGGAAACAAATGAGGTGAGCCCTATGATTACCCCAGCTTTGTGTCTGGAAAAAGATTACAGAGCACATCCCAGGAAGAGAGAATTCAGATGGCAGCCAGTGATTTTCCTAGTTTCATGAGACGGGCTTGGGAGTTCAGAGAGGCGAAAGTTGCTTGAGTTTGCATGGCAGCGTCAGAGAGGAGAGAGCTGAACAGAAAGAGTGGTCCACAGACCTGCACAGAAACCCCCATTTCCATGCTTCAACAGCCCATGCATATGAAGAAACTATTTGAAGCCAAGGAAGGAACCACCCCAAAGAAGCAGATGAAATAATTTACACAGCTCACACAAGGCTGGGAAGAGTCTGTGTTCCCTCTAGCCATATGGAAAAACTTCATAATACATGGCCTATCAGGAAGGCAATATGTGGTTCAGAAGGCAATCACCTCAGTTATGGGGTTAAACTACCTAGGCTAAAGGCTGCTGTGGTCCCAGCTAATAAAGCCCAGAGCAAGACCTAAAAGGACAAACTGTTTCCAAGGAACTTCACTGCATCACCTGCTAGTATTTTCTTGTAGGTGAAACCAGGAAAAAATCCTAGAAGAATGCAGTACACTATCACAAAACTTTCACATTGAACCTAAGGAGAAATGTTTGGAAGAAGAGAAGTCCACCCTGTCATGGAAGAGGGGATATTCTGGCCCAGTAATGTTCATTTATTCATTCATTCATCCATTCATCCAAGTATGCAATGAGCACCATGTGCCATGAGCTTCCATGCATTTTAGCACCAACCAGTAGAGTTGCCTCCTTCCACATTCCATTCACAGAGCTAGTGCTCAGCCACCATTTGGGGAACCAGGATAATGGCCCAATTCTATAACACCCTCTGGCCAGCCTCTCTGGAATGTGCTCTAGGGGCAAGAGAAACACTTATTCCATCCCTGGAGGTCTGAGAATTTTGAGTCTGTAAAACAGAAAATAGACAGACTAACAAGAGATAAAGTATGCAAATTTATTAACACACAAGTGCCCAGGAATCACACAAGATATGAAATTCAAAGGCCAGATGGTGGAAGCTTAACTATACTTTTCACAGGGGAGAGGGAAGTGGGGGGTATAGGCAATTTTAGAGGAAGAATACGTGATATTTTAGGGAAAATGAATGGCATCAAGAATAGACAATAGCCTGGAACAAAGTTCCTCTGGGTTCTGAGGGGAGGTGGTGGCAAGTCTTGGGAAAGTGAGGGGTGGACTGCACTACAAACAAGGTTGTCTTATTATGCAGGTAAAGTGTCTCAGGTACCAGCCCTCAGAAGAATAGATATGAGGTCGGTCCAGGCAGGTGTGGTGATGACCTTTGGTTTCTTCTCTGGTGATTAATATTCCCTGGTTAATGAGATTTCAGACAGGGCCTTCAGGGAATTGTGTTTCTTCTGGAAGAACTTCTCTGAGTCAGATGAGTGAACTTCAGAGAGAGAGCCTTTGCTGCTTCTGGGGGGAAAACAAGGGAAGGTCAGAGAGACCCTGACTCTGGGGTAGCTTCTAAGGCCTTCCAACTTCCTTTCATGCAAAGTGCACAGCATGCCGGAGCACCATACTTTGGGGTATTATTTTCTGAGCCCCAACAATGCCAGTATAATGAACAGAAAGAAAAGCATCTGGGGAACACATCAAACCTGATTTCTTAAGATATGATCAAATTGTGCGTCCTCTGAAGCCTCGATTTGATTTGTGCTAAGCCAACAAAAGGGTCTGCGGCGAAGAACACCCTGTTATGAAACCCGCAACACTTTGTGTCTGAGGCAGAACACACTGAGAGTTCTGCTTTTCTCTTGTTGCTGGATCACGCACTCGGTGAATGGACTGTCTGTAGTGTGCTGAATTTCTCCTATCTTCTTCATTCCAAAATTGGCTATTAGATGGTTTCAACTTCAGACAATTTTCAAGCAATGATTGCATCAAACTAGAATCTAATTGGGGGAAAGTCATTTCGGGCAAAATTCCAAGTCAAGAGATTTTTCTATCCGAGAAAATTATATACTGAGGCTGCCAACCCAGAATGGAAAGCTTAGCAGCATTAAAAACTACTCTGCCATTGTCCATTTTTATTCCTTATATTTGGTGTTCACATAGGATAGGGCAGAAGTTATTGGGATTTATTCTGAAGTTGTTTCAAGATCAAAGAATGAGATACGTGTACCATTTGGAGGAAACGTAGTGATAGCGTCTAGTCCATTTTCCCACTTCAAGAGTCCAGCACACACCATGCATGCCTTTGTTCAAACTGCTCTCACACTGGAATGCCATTCCTATGCCAGTCACTTATCCAAAAGCTTTTGCTGTCTGCTTTAGTCCTTATAGATCTCTCTTTTCTTAATGCCCACAGATCTTAGAACCCTTAAGCATTTGACAAGATGTGGGTGTCAAAGAGAGCATTCGTTGTTTGCTGAGTGTTCTGAGAAAGAGTGTTCAGAGAGCAAGTCCAGCTCTTGTGTTTCTCTCAACTTCGCCACATCATCTATGAGAACAATGGATTCGGTTCAGAGGCCACCTATCCCCATGGTAGTTCTCCAGTGGGCTCTTCTAGCACCTACGACACTGTGTTGTGATCTTTTCAATGGTTCTCTCTCTCAATTACTCAACGAGAGTTCACTGAGGCCTGATATCATGGCTGGGATGCATCAATATTCCTAGGACATAGTGCAAAGTAAAAGTTCAATGGATACTTACGGTGTATAACTGAGAGCATGAACTAGTGAATGCACAAATAAATGGATGAATTCTAGAAGCTCAGTAACTACTTGTTGCTCAAGTCATTGACTCTGGGACAAGAGAGCAAAAGCGGGGTTGTTTTTCTCTGAGCTTAATGAAAGTTGAAGATTATAGGTAACTTAGATCATCCTTAGCAAGGAAGAGTTAAAATAAAGGAGAGAAATGAGGAAAAAATAAGCCTCAGTCATGATAAGCCCTGTTAACACCCAAAACACAGGATCAGTTTTCAAGCATACCAGCTTCTATCTTTTGAATAATTGTGTGGTCTTTTTTCTGCTCTCATGCCCCAGGAAACATATCTCTACCACTTTGGAGGGAAATCCAGTCTCTCACCTTCATTTCTTCTGGTAGGATTAGGCTAGAAATGTATTTTGGCAGTGACTGATATTCCCACTTACCACCCCATTACTGTGCCCAGAGAAAGATAACACCTCCCTCTCTTGCAGCTAGGTGTGGTTGGACAACTAGCTTCCCGACAGTGGGGTATGAGCAGAAAGGAGGCAAACGACTTCTGGAACATGTCCTCAAAAGAAGGAGACATGCTTTCTCCTTCCTTTCTTATTTCAGAGGTTGCAATGTGGAGGAGGGCAGAGCAACAGCACAGAAGTAGACCACATTCCTGATATCAGGCTATGAAATATCTCCTTACATGAAAGAGAAAATTTCATTATTTTCTTATTTCAGGGTTTTTTGTAACAGCAGCCTAGCCTGTCTTTCTTTGCTAAGGCAACAAGCTGCCACCTTTGCATGTGATAAAACTGCTAAGAGAGAGAAAAGATGAAGAAGAAAAGTCACCTTTTTAAAGTACACACTGTATAAGTGCTTTGTAAAGTGTCTGACAGACAACAGGCACTATGCTAGAGCATAACCCTAGAAAGTACTTATCATGTGTATCACCTTAGGAATGAGGACGTTGAAGTTCAAAGAAGTCAACTAACTTGCACAAGGTCACATAGCTAGTAAATAGTGGTGCCAGGTCTGTTTGATTCCAAAGTCCACACTCTTTCTCCTTCACAATAACAATAGTAACTGCTAACATTTATTAAGTGCTTCTTCTGTGTCATAACCTGCATTGAGCATTGTGCATGAATTACCTCATTTAATTCTCCCAACAACTCTTTGAAATCAGTAATACTATTGCACTTATTTTACAGATGAAGAAAGGAGGGATTAGAGTTACTAAGTACCTTCCAAAGTCACTAAGCTACTCTTACTTGGCTTAGGCTAGTGAGACTAGCCTGTGTCACAGTTTAAACAAGGTCTAATGGACTCTAGAGCTCCAAGTCTCACCACCTTCTGCTTAACTATGATCACATTTTTGCGTTAAATTATTATTTGGTTACAAAAGGAATCTCCAGTGCCCAATCTTCATCTGAGGCCAAAGAATAAGTCAAGCTTCTCAACCCAAGAATTTAATATGCATTTGGTGACTCATATATGGTTTATCTACCCCAGTGTAGAGCTGGTGTGAATTAAAAGAAAAAGGAATTTTTTGTAAATTATTTAATGCAAAAGAACTATGCAATAAGACCTAACTGCCATTACCAGCATATAACTTACTGTCACCAGCTGCTAATTTACCAACCCAGATCAATCAGTCATTATATAGAAGTTGAAAGAAATGCATTATACATGTTTTGAGCTATTTAAGTTTAACTCTGCTGCAATTCTATCAAGAAACTAGGAACATTATGAAGAATGACTGAGAAAAGATAGACATGAATAAAGCTTTCAGAGACCCTTGCCTGAGGCTTGAGGGATGACCAATACTTTTTAATGGCCATTATGGATTCACTCCTACTGCAAAAAAACTACTGATGCTGTTTCCAAGTATGTATATAAATATATATATTATTTTACAGCAAATGCTCTACCTACAAAAGCTTAGGTATTACTATCAGCAATTCAATCTGGTATTTGTTTCTGAAAGATCGGCTGAAAGTATGAAAGGGGAAAAGAAAATTAAAAGCATTTTCAAAAATCATCTGCATAATTCTATTAACAGAACCTGAAAGAGACATTAGAAGAGAGGAAAATGCTAGACTAATACCACTTATGAACATAGATGCTGTGATAGGTCTAGGGCAGTGTCACCTCTTGGCGTTCATGCCCTTGTGTAATCCCTTCCCCCTTGAGTGCAGGTGGAACTGTCACTTGTTTTTAACCAGTAAAATGTGTCAAAGGTGATGGGGGTATCACTCTCATGGTTACATTACATTAAGACTATGTCTTTCTAGGAGATTCACTCTCCCTATAAGCGGGGGACTCAATTAAATTGTGACCAGCTCTTGACCCACAGAAACTGTGGGATAATAATATGTACTGCTTTAAATCACTAAGCTTTTGGTAATTTGTTATTCAACAATCAGTAATACGTGTGCAACTATTCTCAACAAAATTTAGCAAATCAAATCCATCAATACATAAAAAAAGGAGTTAATTCCACTCACCTTTTCTGCTCAACATTGTACTGGAGTTCCTATACAGAACGATAAGAAAATGAGAGAAGTAAAAGTCATAAAGACTAGAAAAGAAGAAGTAAAAATTGTCTTTATGCAGAGACAACATGATTGTTTACATAGAATCCTAAGGAATTGTATGAATTTTATGTTGCTGTTGTAATAATTATCATAAATTTAGTGGCTCGAAACATCACAAATTTATTGTATTTTCATGTTGTAGAAGTCTGGTATGAGTCTCACTGAGCTAAAATCAAGAGTATTGGGAGGGCTGTGCTTCATTCTGTTCCCTTGACTACTCTGGCTTCTAGAGACATCTCAGATTCTTTGGCTTGTCACCCACTTTCTTCATCTTCAACACCAGCAACATTGCATCTCTCTTACCATTCTTCACACACAAATATTTTTTCTCGACCTATGGCTTGCCTTTTAGTTTTCTTAGTAGTATCTTTGAAGAGTAGAAGTTTTAAATTTTGATTAGTTCAATTTATCATGTTTTTCTTTCATGGTTAGCACTTGCCTATGTCCTATTAAGAATCTTTGCCTAACTCAAGATTGCATGGCTTCTAGAGATTTTGTAGTTTCAGCTTTTATGTGTTGGTCTATGATCATTTTCAGATCTATTTCAAATTAGTTTTTGTATGGTGCATTGCAGGGATCAAGGTTGGTTATCCAATAGACCCAAATCCATTTATGAAAAAGATTATTCTTTTCCCATTGAATTACCTTGTCATTTTTATTGCAAGTCAATTGATTGTATATATGTAGGCCTATTTGCAAACTCTATTTTACTCCTGTCATCTATTCGCCTATCGTTTAACCAACATCACACTGTCTTAATTACTGAAGTTTTCTAATAAGTTTTGAAATTATTAATAGATAGTATGGCTTCTCCAATTTTGTTCTTCTTTCTCAATGTTTTCTCAAAATTGTTGTGCCATACTAGATGCTTTGCATTTAGAATCACCTTGCTAATTTCTACAGAAAAGCCTATTGGAATTTTAGTTGGAATTGCATTGCATTTATCGGTCAATTTGGGAATACATGGCATGTTAGCAATATGAAGTCTTCCAATACATTAACATTGTATAGCTCTCATTTATTTGGTCTTCTTTAATTTTTCTCAGAGGTGTAATATAGTTTTCAGCATACAGATCTTGTAAGTTTTTCATTAGATTTATTTGATGTTATCATAAGTGTTATCATATAAATATTTGTATGATATAAATAACAAATCATGATAGCAAATCATGTTATTATACAAATATTTGTCCAGGAGTCACCAAACTTTTTTTTTAAAGGCTAAAAAGTTTAGATGCAGACTGTATTGAAAATGTCCTTGAACAAAAAAACTAAAGTCATATTTGATTTCCCATCTGTCAAAATTTGGCTTGGCACTTACTATATACAAAGCTGCAGTTATCCAGGAATGCAAAGTTGATTGCATACAAATACTCTGGAGGATTTTTATAGAGACATTATATAACTGCTTACTAAGAGTGTCCACTTCTTCCAGCAAGTTTATAACTTAGTGGTTCTCAATCCTGGCTGCTGCACATTAGAGAAACCTAGGATGTTTTAAGAAAACAGATATCCAGACCCTACCCAAAGCTACTCATAAGCAGAAATCTAAAACTTTCCTGTAAATAAGCCATTCCAAAGTATTACTGTCCTCAACACATTCATTTTGGCCATAGTGCTGCTATTTTTCCTTCTTAAAAAAACATCCAGCCCTCTTTTTACTATATTGCTTTCATCCTTACACACCTAGACCTTTCTACATAGCATGCATTATACACAACTTCAAAGAATGGGTGGGAGATTGCTTGCTAACAAAAACAAAAGGAAAAGTGAAATCTGCTAATGCAGCATTCCATGGGATAGCCTGGGAATGTGTTCCCTGGACTGAGGACATTTCAGTGAGGTGTGCTGGGGGCAGCAGAAGTTCCAAGCAAGACTTTGCCAGGCCAAGTACAAACTGAAACATGGGGCCCTTGTTCAAAAATTATTAAAAATTTCAAGACAGTGATAGCGGAGCATTTAACCAAGCATGGGCCCTTCCTAAGCATGGGACCCTGTGCAAATGCACAGGTTACTTGGTTACTTGTGCTGAGAACCAGGGTGCTTCGTGTCCCATTCAGTTCTGCACACTTGTTGGCAATCAGGCATACAAAGGAAAGCAGTTGATTGCATTTCCCTCGCGATGGTCATGGTTTTGTTTTGTTTGTTTAAAATTCTATTTCTTAATTTTTTACTTATCCTCTCTTTTGACTCCTAGAAAAATCATCTGAAATGAAATGATCCTATCTTCTTGCTCTTGTTTTGGATAAGCATACATATTTTTAGTGTGGCAAGTTCTTTTTTGACCAAGTCCCATAAAACTTGAAAATCTTATATGATGACTTGAAGTTCAGCTCCATTTTTAATGAGAGCCACTCACTAAATGTCATCTTGGAGCTTTCAGCATTTGTCTTAAAAAAAAAAAAAAAAGCAACATCTACTGAGCTTCTACTAAATGCTTTATATTTGACTTAGTCTGTTTAGGCCGCTATAACTAGATTAGGTGGCTTATAAATAACGGGAATTTATTTCTCACAATTCTGGAGTCTGGGAAGTGCAAGGTCAAGGTGGATTCAGTATCTGGTGAGGGCCTGCTTTCTGGTTATAGACGGCACCTTCTGCCTGTGTCCTAACATGATAGAAGAGACAAGGTAGCTCTCTGGAATCTCTTCTATAAGGGCACAAATCCCACTCATGAGGACTCTGTCTTTGTAGCCTAATCATCTCCCAAAGGCCCTACCTCCTAATACCATCACCTTGGGAGTTAGGGTTTCAACATATGAATTTGGGCGGGGACACAAACATTCAAGCCATAGTTTATTGATTGCCTCCTCACAACAAAATTATGAAGGAGGAAATACTTCCTCTACTTTTCAAATGATAAAGCTAAGCTTCAAAGAGGTTAAATAATTTGTTCAACAGGAGGTACAGAGAAATAATGAAAATCAGGCAGATCTAGATTTAAATTTTGTATTGGTACTTACATGCATGAGACTTTGGAAAAATTATTGAATCCCTATGATTTATATTTTCTTCAATTGTGCAATGGAAAAAATAATATCTACCTCACAGGGCTATCATGTGGATTGAGCTAATACAAGCAAAGTGCCTAGTACAAGGTAAACATTCAATAAACGGTGGTAATTATTAAAGTCACACAGCTAGTAAGTAGCAATGCTTGAGTTCTTTCTCCTTCTCTGAAGACAGTATTGGTAAATTTTCGACTCTCTTGTTAGGTAATTCCTGAATTGAAGAAAAAGTAATGAGCATCTGGAATCATGTCTTTTCAGAAAAGAATAGGACCAAAAAAATTGTTCAATTTAAAAAAAGAAAGAAAGAGTAATGAGCATCAATTACCTTCAATTTGAGCTTTGGGCTAGGACAAAAAACTACTAATGCCAATATTGGAGACAGTACAAAGTAAAGTGCTGACGAGCACTTTGAAAACACTGCACCTAACTTTTCAGAACTTTGGCTTTCTTCCTTATTCATGGGTTTTATGCTTAAATACCAAAACTATCTTTATCTCATAGAATAACATGAAGAGTTGTTTCATGGATGCACCTAAATGAGTTGACAACCTCTCTGATACTTTCTATTTATCCTCGACACAATGGTGGACACTGGGCATACGTAACTCTGTTATAGTTTCCCTCTCAATACGTCTCCTGATCATACATTATTCCTCTGATATGCCCTGTGTTTGGCAAAGTGCCCTGTATGCAGTTGGCAGGAGGGTATGGTGGTTGGTTATAGTGGGCAAGGGAGAGGGACTTCAGATTAGACTATTTCCAAGGTTTCCACCACCCACCCACTCCCACAAAATATCAGTGATTCTGTATTACAAACCTGTACAGACAAAAAGGCAAATGTTATTTTTTAATAAAGCCTATCAGTTTTTTAATTACCAAAAAGCTGTTCATTGTATGAATAAAAGTTCTGAATACAGAGAAATGAAAAAGAAAAAAAAAAATCCAAGTTTCCATCCTCAAAGCCAACTACATTGCCTTTTACTCAAAGGCCAACTTTTATTCATCCCCCCTCCCACCCACTCCTCACGTGTTGTGGCCCAGACTTCAGAATCCTCTTGCTCCATAGAAGTTTGATGTGCCCTGGGCTCCCTCTCTTAGGGAGGAATGTAGCCCTCTGCCTAAACCAACCTGGCAACACATCTGCTTATAGTCAGTAACTATACTTAACAGAGGCCTTATTACTTTCAGAACAGAAATCAGAGAATAAGAATTTCAGGGTAGCCCAAGGGAAGATTCATTTACTGAAGGTAAGACCATCAAATGCATTAAGCAAACATGCTGAACACAGCTGGAGGTAGCACTGTGGTATGGTAGGAAGACCATGGACAAACAACAGATCTAGATTCAAATCCAATCACTCATGAGCAAGCAACTTCTCTGAGCCTCAGTGAAATGGTAAGGCCAACTTCATAAGCTTACCATGAGGCTTTAACGAATAACAAGTGTAAAATGCCCAGTTCCTAAGAGTTTCTTCAAAAAGATTAGTGCAAAGTACTGTGAGATTTTTTTTAAAAAGTGAATCAGACATAATTTGTGTCCTTATGGAGCTCACTATCTAGGAAAATAAAAAGGACATACATTAAAGTAATCATAATACTCAATTGTTAAAACTCTTATTAAGACTTGGGTACATATACCCATTTCACAGATGAGGAAACTGAGGCTCAGAGAAGGGAAGTGACTTGACTGAGGTCACACAAGTAGAAAATTGCAAAGCCAGAATTTGAACCCTTGTCTGCCCAACTGCACACTGCAGTAAGATAACATAGGCACTTATTTTTAAACCTGCTTATAAGACTAACTTTGGATGTCGGGAAACATCATCTTCCTGAAGCCAAATCATGTATCCCATTTTGAAACGTTGCCTAAAATTTAGACCATGACCGATCACAGGAAGAAGGTAGGGGATGGGGCGGAGAACTCTAGCCTCAAATTTAGATTTTTCATCCCTTACTCAAATGAGGCTATACACACAGTCACAAAGACACACTGTGACTTAAAACTAGTCCATTATTGGTCTGTGCAGTCTCTTACATGCTCAGTATTGGTATTTTTTGTAAATCCCATAACTATCATGTCAATATCATAATTATATTGCATTATATTTTCTCAATGTTAAAGATGGTAATTGGCTCAATTTAACTATTTTAAATGTATTACAATCCTATTTCATCACTTCACTATTTTAGTCTGAGAGCCTCAAAAAATGGAAAAAACTACACCTCTCCACCAAGCTCTGGTTTTCATCAAGGCCCCACCAGGAAGGGAATGACGACACTCCTGTAGGCAGCGCCTTAATCCTTTCATACAGCCCATGCACCTTCTCAATGACAACAGTGTACCCTGTGGGAGACAGGTAGAGACCTCCAGGGCCAGGGAATTCCCACCAGCACAGAGTTGCTACCACCACCAGGCGGCCAGGCAAGAGCTCCTCACTCAGGTTAGGTCTTCAGGGCTGCTGCGTCTCAACAGCCCCAGCAAAGGGGACCCACACGGGTAGTGATCTCAACAGAATCTCTCCCCACAGTCTGAAAACTCAGGCCAGACTCACTTTGATCACTGGGCCTTCCATGTTGCATTGACTTAAATCTTTCTTTTTAAAAAAGATTGTGAAATATTCTATTACACAAAAAAGAACATAAAATACACCAAAAGGTGAAGAAAAGCCCAGTCTTGTTTAAAAAAAAAAATATGCCAAAAGATAAATAGTAACAAGACAAACACCCTATATGCCTTACTCAGTTTAACATAATAAATACCTTTAAAAAATGTGCCCCTCACTCTTGTGTCCACCTCACTTACCTCACAGAGATAACAGTCGTTTGGATTTGGGTGTTAATGAGCACTTTGCTTTTCTTTATAATATTAACTATGGAAGTATCCTTGATAATGTATTTTATACATATACATATACATATACATATATATCCTTGATAATGTATTCTATCCATTTTTAAGCTTTATGTAAGTAGGATCACATTGACTATTTCCTCTGGCTTTATATTATACACATATTTACCTCTTCTGTGATGTCTTTCGCTCAACATTGTTTTCGAGATTCACCCACGTTGATGTATTTGTACCTAACTAGGAAAAACCAGACTCCTTCCCAGTGATTCAACCCATTTACACTCCTGCCAATACTTTATGAGGGTCCTGTTGTTCTATGTCCTTATCAGCTTTTAGTATTGCCTGAATTTTTAATGTTTGCTGCACTAGTTCGTGTAAAAACGTATCTTTCTGTGGTTTCAATTTGCAATGTCTTGATTAGATTGAGTATCTCTTTATATGTTTATGAAAACATTTGCATTTCTTTTGCTGTGAGAACCTGATTGTGCCTCGTACCCATTTTTCTCCTAGATTGTTCATTGTCTTATTGACTTGTAGGAGTTTTTCTGTAGATATTAAATTTCTGTCAGTTAATCGCCCTTGAGCTTCCCACTTCCACTGATGTGCCCATGGCAGTCAGTCGGCAAGGTGAACTTTCTGTAGAAACATCACCATACATGCCTACCTAATCATCCTTAAACGCTTTTCAGAATTCAGCAAGTTAAATTTTGAAAAAAGTACACTTGAATACAATCGACACAATTGAACATACTTTTTCTTTCATCCTGACCTCAAAGTTAGGGAAAGTGCCGGAAATGGGTGAGTCTTTCAGGATCAAAAGTTTTCAACAAAATCTTAGGAGAGGAATTTTGCTCATTCACCGCTCATCTTTATCTTTTTGGTTTGACAGCACAATTAAACACACACAGATTTGATGTTCACACATATCCTTAATTCCCCTTAATTATGCCAGTTCTGAATTTTAGGCAGGAACAGAATGTTTTTTGGGGGGAGGGTGCCCAGAATGTGGAGCCAGAGGTAGGGAACATTACTGGTGTTGTCTCTGTCTAGAGGGTATATCATATTTTTAGGAAGAGGAGGAAAAATGCATTCTGAACTGGTTTCAGTTACTTACATTACAGAGAGGAGATCCATGCCGAGAACAGCTTTCATGGATTTGTCAATTGACATAAATTAAAACCAGACCAAACTTCATTCCATCTCGCGTTTTTTTTTTCCCTACATTTCTGTTGCCTCCTCCTCCTTCTCTTTACCCTACCCTAACCGCTCTCTTCTTCATGTCTTTAAAAATGATTTTGCTTTGTCCACATTTTCTGCTTTCTCAGGATACATTTTCCCATTGCTCTGGTTCCCTTTCTGCCTGAGGGAATGTTTCCTCTCTCCTTCATTCCTTCATTCTAATCCTCGCAATTATCTAAACTCCTGCCCAGAACCCCTAGTCAACATTCTGAAAGAGGGAGGGGGCTCAGTCTTCCTGATTGAGTGATTTTAATATATATTATTTTAAACCAGGAAACATCAGTGTAAGTCTAACTTTTTCTTTTATGAAAACATTCCCTTTGCATTAAGGCAATCATTTACATGTTTTAGTCATTTTCACAACTGAGAGGACTTCTTAAAGTCATAAAAACTTCTAAACACAAAAGCTTATCCAGCTCTAGAGAGGCAGTGATGGAAAAAGTAAAGAACATTGTCCTCAATAAGACCTGGGTTCAAACCCCAGTTCTAGCTCTTCCCAGGGGTGGTGCCTCCCTCAGAGCCTCAGTTTCCTTCTCTGTAGAACATTTAATGGGCAGGTGTGTTGTGGAGATTTTCAATGAGATGATGTGAGAAAGGACTTAGGTCACTGTTCCAGTGAGGGTTCTACCTTAAGATCAAGGACACTTATTGGAAGGATAAGAGGTGGACTGGAAGGTTAGAGAACCCCCATGGCCAGGAGCACTAACTGTGCTGCTCCAGAGGGCAAGGAAACAGCCTAGAGCAACACCAGGCAACAGGTGCTGATAAACTACAGCCAGGTCTAGTCCCATGGCAGTTGCTTAACTAGAGGAGAGATGGTCCCTTGTTAACATCCGATTTTTTTCCTCAACCAGATAGATAATGTCCCAAAGAAAACAAAGATTCTTTTAAGAAGGGCAAGTGGATGCTACATGGTCAAAATCAACAAATGCCTATTATGGAGGAGCTCAGTGCTAATTCCACTCCCTGAACCTTTTGGTTTTGCTTAAAGTCCCCAAAATAGAATCCCTAGAAGGAAACTCAAGAGACAACCCACTTCATATGAAATACAACAGTCACCTGTTCAGAGTAGCCCTATTCTCTGTCCGTCCAAATCTTACCATCCTTTAAGGTTCAATAAAAACAACATCTTCTCCATGAAACTTTACTGTCCCACATGGAAGGGTTTTCTTTGTTGGCACACCTCTAGCCCACGCTTGCCCCGATACTGGACACACAAATTGCAATCCTAATTGTGTATGTGTGTGTGTGTGAGATAGAAACAGAAGCTTTACAAACTATAGTTAGCTTTAATGTGTGTGATACATTCAGATATTTTAAAATTCTATTCTGTTTCTTAAAATGCTAATTGATACTAAATTGATTTTACAATCCCCTAGTGAGCTGTGACAAACAGTTTGAAAATATTAACCTGGAAGTTGAAAGTGGATTATGGACTTAGAGGAACCAGATTCAAGACCTGGCTCTGCCTGATGTGTAGCCTTTAACAAGTCATATTACCCCTCTGAGACACAGATTTTGTCAAATAGGAATCGAAATAAACTATTTACTCCACATAAAAAGGCTATGAAATGGTATGCATAAAGTATATAACACAGTGCCAGGAACATAGTAAAGTTAGCTACTATTAATATTAAATACTTAATAACTAGTTTAATGACCAATAGAATTGGAATGAAAAAGTAGAGGACTAGGAAATAGGAAGAAAAAGAGAAATGGAAGCCCAAATATGGTAATTAATATCATTTTTCAAATGAACATAATCTATTTACAAGCCTCAGGGAGGGGAAGTCAATTCTACAGATTACATAAAGCTTTCTTTTTACCAGATTACCTGAATGTTTCTCTTTCTTAGACTTGCCATTAACAAGGACAAAAAGAGTCTTGAGGTTTGGATGTTTCAGTCAGGTTAAAAATCTCTTCACTGATCCATCATCTTCCACCCCACTCTCCCCACACGTCCCAGTCCTGTGTCCCTTACTTTATTCCCCATGTCCACTGTTGGTACCACAATCCACACAGTCCCTCAGACTATAAACTAGGCTTAACTCCTCAACAACCCCAACTTTAACCCCAACAACAAACCCTGCCAATTCCACCTTCAGAATAACCTTGGGGCCCATCAACTCTCTGTGTTCACACAGACGTTGCCTTAATTCAAGCTCCCATGGACTGTAACGTAATCATCTCCTAAATGAACTCCCTGCCCGTCTCCCCCACCACAAATCCATTTTCTACTGTGTTGCTTGGGTATTCTTGCTGAAACACAGATAACTTTTCACGTGTCTGTGTCCCGCACCTCTGCCGCCAACCCAGGCTGATACATGGTCCGTGGTTCCCCATATCTTGCAGGGTAATCTCCAAACTCCTCAGTGCTGCATTTGAGCCTCCCCGCAAATTGACCCTTAGCTGCTTTTTATCCTTGTCTCTTGTCACCCAGGCACCCTCAGACTCTTCCCACTGTTTGTCCTACAATGGATGAATCACACTCTTAAGCCTCCATGCCCTTGTACTTGCTGTTCCCTTAGCCTGTAGTTCTTACATTCCCCCTTTCTGTATGGAAAACTCTTATTCATCATACAAGCCTTGACTTACCCATTTATTCAACAAACATTCGTAGAGCACATAAATGTTCAAAATTCTTTCCAGTAATGAGGGCACGAAGATACAGAGAGAGAACAGAGTTCTCACCCTCAAGGAGCTCTGTGTAATGCAGCAATTATAAAGCCCTGGGCAGAATTATAATAACTCTTTCCCATGTTTTTCAACTATTTGGTACATAACTTTAGTGAAACCTTTACCACATTACAGCATAGTTCTGTGCCTATGTCTCTCATCACATAGTGTCTCAAGAATAGGGAATATCTTTTAGATTCTTACAACTCCAGAATCCACTGTAGGGCTTGAAGCTCTGTAAATAATGTCTGCTACAGAAAAAAAAAGTATACACCATATAAAATGGAATAGTGTGACTTCACATTGATTTCAATGGGACCAATATCCCCAGGTCCAGGTCAGATGTTTGAGTCTTCATGGTGAAAGAAAAGGTAGAAAAAGCAGATGGTTTGTGTATTTCAGAAATAATTACATACCATATTCTACACAATTTTTCTTCTTCCTTCTGTCCATTGTTCAGTTCTTAGGATTGTGGAAGGACTGGTGGGAGAAGAGATGTTATCTTCAAATGTTGCCAGATGAGAGACTCAGGCCCTGATAGAAATAGTAGCCTAATACTTATTATTGGGTCATATGTCTTAAAAGACTATTAAGATTCATGTAAATAGGAATTGTCTATAATTCTTATTACTGTTACTACTACTAATAATGCTAATATCATCTCAGCAGTAGATTTTGAACCCCAAACTAGAATAATCATAATTTACCTAACTATTGGACTGAAATACTCTAATTTATAAAAACCAGATTAATCATAACAACTTTCAAAGATAGCCTAGAATTTTCAAAGGCCTCTTTCCCCAGGATCTCAAAATATATTGGTAGTGTCAAGTAAGATTTCCTATAGAACTGACAATCTAAAAACAAATCCACGCATCTACGATCAGTTGATTTTCAACAAAGGTACAAAGACCACTCAATGGGGAAAGAATAATCTCTTCAACAAATAGTGCTTGGACAATTAGATATCTACATGCAACAGAATAAAGTTTGACCCCTACCTCACATCATATATAAAAATTTAACTCAAAATTAATTGAAAAGACATAAAACTCTTTGAAGAAAACATAAAGGTAAATCTTCATGAGCTTGGATTTGGCAAAGGAGTCCTACATATGACACCAAGAGCATGAGCAACAAAATTAAAAATGGATAAAATGGACTTGATCAAAATTAAAAACTTTTGTACACCAAAGGACACTATCAAGAAATGAAAAGACAGTCCACAGAATGGAGAAAATATTTTCAAATCATCTACCTGATAAGGGTATACTATCTGGAATATATAAAGAACTCATAACTCAACAACAAAAAGGCAAACAACCCACGTTTTAAATGTGCAAAAAACTTGAGTAGACATTTCTTTTGAGAGAGAAGTGGCCAGACAAATGGTCAAGAAGCACATGAAAAGATGCTCAACATCATTAGTCATTAGGAAAATGAAAATCAAAACCATAATGAGATACTTTACACCCACTAGGATGGCTATAATTTAAAAAAACACAAAAACAGGAGTTGGTGAGTATACTATAGAGACACTGGAATCCTTATACACTGCTGGTGGAAATGTAAAATGGTGCAGCTGGTGGTGAAAACTGGTGGTGTCTCAATAAGTGAAACATAGAATTACCACATGACCCAGCAATTCCACCAGCAATTTACTCAAAAGAATTAAAAACAGACGTTCAAACAAAAACTTGTAAATGACTATTCATACAGCATTATTCACAATAGCCAAAAGGCAGAAACAACCCAAATATCCACCAGCTGATGAATGGAAAAACAAAATGTGGTATATCCATAAACTTGAATATTATTCACTCCTAAAAAGGAACAAAGCACTGATACATGCTACAATGTGGATGAACCTTGAAAATACTATGCTAAGTGAAAGAAGCCGAACAAAAAAAGACCATGTTTTATGATTCCATTTATATAAAATATCCAGAATAGGCAAACCCACAGAGGCAGAAAGTAGGTTAGTGATCACCAGGAGTTGGAGAGGGGGAGGACAATGGGAGTGATGGTTTACCGGGTGGACGGTTTCCTCTGGAGAGTAGAAAATGTTCTGGAACTAGATAGAGGTGATGGTTGCACATCCTTGTGAACATACTAAATATCACTGATGGTAAATTTTATGTTATGAATAATTTACCATACATACACACTAAAGATTTCCTAGCAATGGGTTTTTTTTTTTGGTCTGCAATTCCCAGTTTCTTTTCACCCAAACCTGTGCTCAGAGATTCTCTCTCTTTGAATCTAAAACTTAATCCTCAGTCACACACCTCTGTCATCTTTATGGCAACTTAATTCTTCTGTGTATAGTTCTAAGAATAGCTAATAATTGCATGCCAGGAATATTTTATTTATTTCTTACCTACAAAACTCCAAGTAATGTGGCAATCACTGTATTACATGCTGGAGATACCATGGTTAACAAGACAAATGAGGTACCTACTCTCAAGGAAGTTAAATCATTGAAAAAAGATAGGAAATGAATGAACGAATAGATAATTTCACAAGTTGCCAACGTTATGAAAAAAAAAATTGGGTGTCATGATGGAAAAAGATAGGGAGAGAAAGGAATCTAGTTTAGCCTAGGTGATCAGAGAAGGCCTCTCTGAAGTGACATGTGAGCTGAGATCCTGAATTCAGGAAGAGCTGAGTAGGGCAAGAGTCTTCTAGGCAAAGGAAACCCGCATACGTAAGGGGGTAAGAGAGGAAAGGCTTAGGATTGTTCAAAGAACAGTTCAGAAAAGTCTAGAATAGCTGAAGCTAAACAGGAAGGAAAGAGAGGACATTGATAAGGTGGGAAATATGGGCATGAAACAGATCCTATAAGGCCTGTAAGTTTATTGGGAAGCCATTGGAGAGCTTTAGGCAAGGGAAACATGATCTGCTTAGTGCTTTAAAAAGACCACCATTCTGGCTGCTGTGTGAAGCATGGTTTGTAGGAGGCAGAGTGGGAAACCAGGTAGGAGACTGTTGTGTTAGATTCCAGACGGGAGGCAACAATGGCTCAGAGCTGTGTGGAATAGTGGAGGTGGGAAATGAATCATCCAAGATGGCTTGCCCTGTCACCTGCCTTCCATTTTTGTCCCACTCCTGCCTGTTGAGCCACACATACAACACCCTGCTCTAAACCCAGTCTCAAACCGCTGCCCCAACACGACTTCCCTGCTAACACCTTGTCAGGGTCTGGCCTGGCCTTATCTCGTGCAGGGGCTGGAGGGACAGAGCATCCATGAACAACCACAACAAAATACGAAAGAACAATAGCCTGAGATTTCATCTATTTTCAAGAATGTGGGCTCTGTAACAAATACACTGGCCCAGACACTTCCTGTTTATAAAAGGGGATCCTGCACTTCAAAGCCAGCCTTGCTCTAAAAGGAAGCAATACGTGCCCTGCACACACAATGAGAGCAAAGCCTCTTGGCCCCGTGGTTATCCCGTGGGAGCTGAGCCTCAAAGGCTATGGCATCATCCCACCTCTGCGAGCAGGTTATTTATCCCATCATCGGTGGTGAGCACAGACTGGGCACCCAGATTCTGGGCCCCTCTGTGTTTCCCGCTACTCATCCTTGAGGACCAGCCTGAGGACTGAACCAGAGGCAGACAAAGTAGACACGGAACCCAGAGTAGACGAAGGATTTGAGTGGAGGGAAAAGGGCACCTGCCGAGACATGCCTTGGAAAACAAAACCCCTTCACACTTCAACTTCCCCAGGAAAGGCCCAAGGTCTTAAGGGAAGATGCCCACACAGATTCCCTGTTTAAAGAACTCAGAGGCCTCAAAGTAAGACTCAGGAGCTTTCACGTGATGAGAGGAAGCTGTAAGCTACAGGAGGCTTTAAATTGTTCTTATTCCGGTGGGTATAATACATTGGAAAGAAAGAGAAGCTGGAAAGCTAGACTATTGCAAAAGTTCAGAGATGGGGCAGTTAGAACAAGGACTAGGGTCCCTCTAAAAATTTTAAACTGATGAGCAGATGGAGACCAGACAGCATTTGCAGGCCACTGAGCAAAATAACCAATGATCTAAAAGGACTGAACGTACAGGTTTAGGATCATAATAGAATACTATTGAGTTATGGCCAGGTTAATCTGACATATATGGGGTGCATAATCACGACTGTGTTTTGGGGGTAATTAGACATAAATGGTAAACAGTTTACATAATTAAGTGTAATTGGTGTTACCTTTGCATAACTGGACACATTGAAGCTGTTTCTTTTCTCACTTTCAGTTTTCCAGTATCCATACTGCTATCAGTGTGGCCAATTTTCTCTGATATTAACGCTGAATTATCACCACCATGAGGCAGACCCAAACCCATTCCAGATGACCTTTCACAATCTCCCCCTTCTGCCTACTCAGTCTTTAGATCTCCCTTGT